>NC_092814.1:52174340-52236840 GCF_023375885.2 Dermacentor andersoni | reverse complement strand
GTCTTACTTATAAAGGGCTAAAGGTGAGATGGTGTCTGCAAGACATAAAAGTTATGATGCTCCATTATGCTTCCATTAAGGCTAATTTTTTCTTTGAATAAGCTTCGAAAACACTGATACCTACACTTGCAGCCAAACTTTTAAAAGGTGTGGTTGTATACTTCTGCACAAAGCAATAATAATTTCTGAAGCCAGAAATATGAAAAAAATTGCCTCAAACACGACGCACCCCGCGTCGCAAGGTACGCGATGTAAATGCCATATACATAACGAAAGAATTTATTTCGCAGCTTAGGCATGCCACCCAGCTGACATCAACTATAGTACAGTGCATGTACGTTTCGCCACGTGCAGTGCACATCTCATTATCGCATGCATAGCTGCACCACGAGCGACTTGACATTTTTGCTCTGGGCATGGCCGTCAAACTCTTGCTCACGAATGGACACACAACTGATGTCTACGGCACGCGTAATGTAATACGTAATGCCCTGAGCGGAACACTGGAAAAACCACGTAAACCGTATAACTGTATTACTGATGGCATCGCTTTTGTGAGTGTATTCAACGTTCAATATAGGGAGTAGACATCTTTTTTTTTTCATTCCATTTTTTCCAATCGTCTTCTTCGGCCTCTCATTACGAGTAACACGTGTAACTTCGCTTTTCAGCTAGCACAATTCACAATGTGAATGACTTGAGGCACAATTTGTCGCTAATGCCACCTCCAATTCACAAATGTCGCCTCTCTTTTCTTTGTTTGAAACAGTCGTTATTGCGCTTGTCTCTTTTCTTCTTTCTTTTAAAGAAAAGTTCTGTTCTGGAATATTCGTGCTCCGCCAGGAGGAAATATAGAATGTGGGGTATCAGGGTGGGGTACCTAGGTGGTATACAAAGCTGAAGCAGGAGTTGTGCTTGTCTCCTGTCGCCCTGGTGGTGATGGAACTTTCTGGAACTGGAACTGGAACTGGAAGTTTCACCAACCAGAGATTTTTCTCTCTGTTAACATCGATGCGTTCTCTCCTTCTTTTCTCTGTCTCGCCCAACCCCATGCAGTCGATCCTTCACTGTTATTGTTGCCAACGCACCCCGTCGTTGTTCGTCAAAAATGGCGCGGTCTCGTAATAAGTGTTTAGTAGTTTGTGACATTGCGCATTGCTTGCAGACAGAATCTTCGAGGGGGAGGCAAAACAAGAGGTTAAAGGCCGAGAGGTTAACCAGACTAAACGCCCGGTTGGCTATCTGCGCAGTGGGATGGGGTAAGCGGCCGAAAAGATGCGAGAACAAGAATTTCCCCAAGGAAGAAGGCTCTGAGAGATGGTGCGTGATCGGTTTTCGCCCTAATGAAGGAGGCTGCGTGCTGAAGTGTTTACCGCCTTCTCAGCGGATTTCTGGTTGTTAATTGAAAATTCGTTTTCCCCCTAGCATGTGCGAGAGAAAATATTCCTCTACGTCGTAAGCTTTTTTGCGGTCTTTAGACCGTGCCATCCGTGTTCTGCTGTAAAGCTTCTCAAGCAGCTTGGTGCGCTCGTTTGCTGCCTGGGATGCCGCCACGTGCGGAAACCGATTCGACCGCGAAAATCTTTTCGTGGGGCTTGTATTTCTTGGAAACGGCTCATAGCTGACGGCGCGCCACGTAATCATATCGTGGTTCTGACACATAAAACCCCAACTTTTAATTTAATTTAATCGGCCTCTTCGTAAGGTTATTATAAAGAACCCCGTACATGATACAGGAAGTGTTAAGAACCTGTGTAAGCTTAATCATCTCCACAATTTTGTTTACAGACTCTTCAAATATTGTGAAGAATTTACTTCTACGATTTTGTCATTCGGCAGATCCACGTTCGACCCTTGCCGTCATTACCGACAAGGTCTACCCCAGGATTCTGATAGTTCGTTTTCTTTGTATCTTTTCATATGGTTGGTCATTACGAATAAAGTTTATCCCTTCTGTCTTTTCGTTTCAATTTTTTTTTTCATTTGCGCTTTTATTATGACGACAAATGCCGACTTCACTACGTGCCGCCTTCGTACATAATTCGCTGCTGCTGCGATAACCATCTCACAAGTTTTCATCTATTTGTACAAGGGTGGGCAAATAGTGGTTGTAAGACCGAATCGAATTCAAATCAAATACTGCCAGAAGCGAATCGAATCGAATATGTTTTATTTTTCGAATAATGTACAGCTTTTTCACCATTAATATCAAGCAATTTTCACCTCCTGGTACTCACAACATTGGAAATTATCTGTCATTAGACTGCAAATTAAACAGAATGTTCTATTGTAAGCATAAGGGGAACATTATATGAACAACTAAGCTGTTCGCGAACTCAGGGCTGTTCAGAGTATACACGGTCATGCATTATCATATGTAAAGTTTCGAAAGGCAGCCACTGCGGGCCAAATAACATAACTTCGCGACCAAAGCAAAATCTTCTTTTCTCTAGTTCTAATGGTCGCGCGGCAGACTGTGCCACAATTGAATCAAGCATGTCGCAATAAAACGTCTTAATGTGTATTCCAATGAGATGACACAGGTGCTACGCTGCCTCTATAGATAGTATGAAACAATGCCCACTGCATGCCGAATGCCGTGTCTAAACAAAATTTTATAGCGAGCATTGCCTTTGCCTGAAAAGCCTGGCTCCTTAAGCGACCTAGCGTGCTCTAGTACGTCATGTCCTCTGGTGATGGGGTGAAAGTTATCGCATTTTTGCTTCAATTTCATGTTTGATCCTGCACAGTCGACGCGGTGAACTATTCGACGACTATTGAACAAATATTAGGATTTTAGTGTTTCTTCGGTTCGAGGACCGAATCGAATAGGACAATATTCAATTCGTTATTCGAAAGTTTCGAACATTCGCATACTCCTAGATCTGGAACAGGGAGCAGCTACACGCAGCTCATGTCTGCGACATGTTTTCGTAGCTATGACGTGTCTGCGTGCACCGCAAAAGTGACCCCCCCCCCCCCCCCAACTGGAGACATAACTTTCAAGCTACTGCCATCTAACTGGGCGAATAATGAGTGAGCATCATCGTGCTGCGTGGCCTCAACCATACCCACTCAGCGGTGTCTGAGGCTGTAATATTGGGTCAATCTTAAACCAGCGAGGTTAAAACAGCCACGCTAAGATAGAGATGACAATGGCTTGTGACATTAATGCATCAAGAGCTCAATTAACCCCTCACCTTGTCCTCAAATCAACGTCCGCGACGGTTTTCACTGCAAACATAAGGTCTCAAATGGGACGAACAAAAACAAACAAATAAATTAAAAGAAAGAAAGAAAGAAAGAAAGAAAGAAAGGAAGGAAGAAAACATTTCAGTATCATGTGGGCGCGCAAGTGAGCTGCCAGTCAACACAGTTCCCATCCCTGTTACATTTTAAATGAAATGTAGCGCTTCCAAGTACCAAGTTCAAGATTAAGCAGAGAAAACGCGGACGGCGAGCAAGAGTTCTGGCAGTGCTATTCGCCAGCAGACCTATTTTTCTGTGCTACCGCGGACGCACAAAACTCAGAGCAACGGCGCGGCACAATACGTTGCTATATAGCATTTCCATCTCGCGTAAACGACATCACTTGCGAAAACGGCCTGGTACGCAACCATTGGTAGGCATCGCGAGTTGAATTTTTCATAGCGCTCATCTAACAGACGCTAGAAACAGTTATGAAAACAAAGGCAAGCAAGCGCAACGAGCCTAAGAACTTTGAAATAGAACAAATCGTTGTAAAGCACATCATGCGAATGCGCTACCTCGCAAATACGGCGTGTGCCGTGTCCCTGGACGTACACTGCGACTGATGCAGCTAACGACCTGCACATGAAAAGCAACAAACATCAGGTCTCTATGGCTTTCACGGACTGAGATAGACAAGCTAGCTTATACTACAAACTGGCTTCCTCTCGCTTTAGTAAGAGTAGCTTATTCGACGAAAATTTCGTATTTTCTGGTCAATTTCTCACTAGCTATTTTATTGAGCTACATACCTATTCATTCCACTTGACGAAAAAAAAATAACATTTTACTATACCAGTCTCAAAATCGATTTCGCCCATAGAAGGCACACTCTTGCACTGGGCTGCAGGAGCATGCTGTGGCAATAGCGCACTCTTGCGGTCACGCCGACAATACGGCGCACAAAATATGACCGCTTGAGTCCGTGCTAGCACGTCTCAGTGAACAGCCGCTTTCGGATCAACCAATTCTGGTGTGTAAGCCTATAGCGCAGTCGTCGCAACAGAAGGCGATGTACTAAGGAGGATAGGATAGGAATAAACTTTATTTGTCCAGCGGTCAAGTTTTTCGTAACAAATGACGCATACTTAAACGACTCTAAAAGCGGCCGTGCTTTCTTACGCACACTACTTGCCTTCCGCGCTTTTCGTTCCATAGTTAAAGACCCCCCCTTGTCTTCTTTGAGTGTAGCGTTGCAAAGCAAACGGCTCTGTCCCATTTAGCCTCCCTGCCTCTTTCATATATATCTCATTTTCAGACGAAGATTTCGATATACAACCGAGGGTCCAGCATCATCGCGTAACGAGTGTAGATGCTCAGTGACAACTATATGGCATCATGCTGCGCATGCCGGCCAATTAACCTTAAAATATATTATAGCCACATGGCCAGCAATTAAACGCAGTGTCACTTACGGCCATCAAAATAAGTTTCGAAACTAGCAGCACATATACTCTTCCAACCTGCGCAGTGGCTCAGCGGCTGTCACTGTGTGCTACTGCGCACGAGGTCACCGCCGGTGGGATTCTCGAACGAGAGAGAGAGAGAGAGAGAGAGAGAGAGAGAGAGAGCAAATGATAAATTCAAGGCAGGGAGGTTAACCAGGACTGAGAACAAAGCGGCGGAATCGGGATGCGGAGGAAACATGTCACTTGGGTGCACATTAAATAACTCCAGGTGGTCGAAAAGAAGTCGCAGTTTCGCCCGAAAGGCGAGTCACCGATTGCGATAGCAAATTAGTAGATAGCTATACGAAGTAAGGATAGTAGTTTTCTCGGCCGTATGAACATGTAAACATTCGCTTACTAACTATATTAACGATGATACATAGTCAAGGTTGCGACGCAAGTTCGTCTGGTCAGGCATTGAAGTGAAAAAGGTTTGCAGTCACTGCCCCAGTCAAACGAAAAGAAAGACGTTCCGGAACCCGTACGGGTTCCTTGTGTGAGCAACACCTGGAGTGGTCACTACTCGTCTTGTCTGGCTCATTGTGAACAAGGAACCCGTACGGCTTCCGTAACGTCTTTCTTTTCGTTTGACTTGGTCAGTGACTGGAAACCTTTCTCATTTCAATGATATCATATGTAAGCGCGACTGAACGAGGACGTAGAAAGAAACACTCAGAGACAGCGCTGTCTTTGTGTATGTTTCTTTCTACGTCCTCGTTCAGGCGCTCTTACACAATATTTTATCATGGATTCAAACCACTAGCCCGCCAACGTGTTTTAACTAAATAAGCACGGTGTCACGTGCACGCAGGTAAACATGAACACATCTCGCTCTATGAGCGCGGAAACTCGCTGTCAAAATGCTAGAGTGAGGATTCGCGGCAGCAGCAGCGATCGAATTAACCTTCGTGCATATCTCGCTTCAACGCAAACGAAACGCCGAAAGCACAGCGCATACGAAGTTACGGGCACTATACACGCGCTCGGCAATCACAGATCACCATTGTATCGCTTTGAAGATGAGGCCCGCGCGGGCGCGCACTTTGGCGACGTCGCAGATCGCTTTCAAGATACTGCGCCCGCACATTCCGCGCCGTAGGCAGCAGCCGCTGGAGAAGAACGCCCCACCCCTCCTCGCTCCCTCGCCTCACCCCCGTATTCTCGCGCAACAAGGATAGGACGCGCTTCCGGCCCGCCTTCCTCGCTCGCACACGCGATGTTGAGCCGCGTTCGCCTGCTTTCTCTCGCACGTACAGCATACGGCGCGCGGCGACGATTATATCGCCCTTGGACTTTATACGGAACCTCACGGTGACGGCGATGGCGACGCCGACGGCAGAAATGCGCTTGGATGTCCATATGATTGCTATCGCAACAATACTTATATGAACATTTAGGACATTGTAATCGCAAGCATGGAAAATCTGTTGATACAAGATAACTGACTTTGTGCTCCCCATTCAGTGTGCCCTCTTCGTGCTACCTGAATCTCCTTGATGCTGTCCCCATGTGCATTGCCGTACTTAACCTTCATATCCCTTTTAAGCGAGTCACTGACCGAATGCACGTTGGTGCAGCTGCGCCTTGCGATTATTCCACTGCTTTTACAAAACACGAACTAGCCGGCGCAACATTAAGGAGGTTCGACGTCACCTTTGTACTGAAATGATAAACTAATGAAACCTCGACCTCTTGCTCAACAACTGGAGTGGCGACGAATGCGCCTACTTAGAGCGAGTCCACACGGTGCAACCTCTAACGTGAAAACAGCGTTGTTCACAGGTGGGAAATTAATTGCGGATCGAGATCGCCTGAAAGCGACAGAGTGCGACAGCCGGCGCCGGTTTCAACCGCGAAACACGTGCGCGCCGCGGAAACCACAGCGAGGGGCACACGTGTGGCCTCTCTGCAGCAGAGCGACTGCCGCGCGTCGAAACACGAAACCCAGCGGCGGCGAAGACACGTTTGAGCTCCGTCGAGGAAGACGTAAACAAACAGCGCCCGCGCTGCTCCCTCGGCTCCCTGCATGCAGAGCCGCCGAGGAAAAGGACCCCGCCCCCCGCGCCCGGGAAGGCGCACCGCGGGGTGGCACATACGCTATAAGTTGGGTCGCGAAATGGCGTGCCGGAAGCTGACAAACTCCAAAGGGTGATTAATGAATTTCACGGCTCTCGCTCGATGTTCTTGAGAGAAAGCTTTCTGAACAGCGAGTGTTTACACGAGCGGTGAACCAGATCCCAGCCAAGCTGTACGTATACGAGAACCCTTCGGTTTCAGCAATTAACATCCTAGGAAACGAACAGCGCAAAAGGAATAGTGGACGAAAGAAGGCATCGTAAAACACAGGCGCTGTGCTGTGCTGTGTGTCCGAATCCTCATTCCTTTCGCCATGTTTGTTTTCTACGACGTTAACCTACGAACTCGCCCAGCTCCCTGTCTTGACCCGCAATAAGCTTTAGTTCGACGTGCGCATGGCGGTGCTTTGATATGATCGACATACTTCTCTTCCGCGCAGTTTGAACACATTATGTTATTTTTTCAGTCTCACCAAAACGCGATCCCTGCACGTCCACTCCCGATAAGGACATCGAGCTTGTTGATTCCTGGCCCCGCACATTACGAGACCATAATAGGCTCCGTAACGAGTACATCAGTGCAAGCATGACTTTGTGTTAGCTAAAGCACTTACGGTGAGACACACCGCGAATACTTGATAACGAAGAACCGTGCTTACGACGAAGAGAAAGCGGGGACATCGATAAATTCAGTATACGTATATGAGAAAAACTGTGTATGTTTCATTCTACAGACGAAGGGGATCCATTAGACGGAAGAAAAAATGGCGATGACGGCGGTGTTTAGTAGCCCACGACGGTGAGAAAAATGACGTGTATGCCTACGACGACATTGAGCAAGGCAGCCTAATACGGAGCTTGTGCGCGACGCCTAACACGTATATAGGCATTATGCGAAAGGAGACAGGAAACTATACACACATGCATGATGAATATGCAATGCGAACGTTATTTCGCGCTTAAATATAGTTTCGGATAAGGAAATAAGTGGTAATTTTGTTTCCATGGGAAGTCAAGAGTGATTATTTCATTTCCGGGAACTTTCATAGCCGTTTTAGATTTTTTATTTCCACCTCCCAAATGGCCCAACGTGCCATTTCGAGGCATTTGGAGAGAAGTGAGTCAGCTTCTCTGTTATGGTGGTCGCTGGAGAAGTATAGGGCCGCAGTCATTGCCGTTGCCTCCTGCACTTCTCTTTTGAAGCCCATCTTCTCAATCAAACAGGCCGATCGAGGCAATCGTAGACTTTCCACCTGCCAGGTACGTGCACTACCGAAGCTCCCGTTCGAACTATAGTCGTTGGTGCCGCTTCGTCGGATTACGCCGTATGGTCATGTGATGCCTCTGATCACAATCTTGAACGACAGAGCATCAGGTACTACAATGTCATGACACCTGCCTCCGCGTTTTCAATTTTATTCCAACCCCAAGTTTTCCTAAAAGTAGTTCTAGAAATGTGCAACTCTATGCGAAATTCTTGTCGTTTGATGGGACGCATTTACATGGTGAACGTCGCAGCCAATACTTCGTTTTGCTATGTCCCGAGTTGTTCACTGCGTCTGGCTGTCTAAGCATGCTAGCTGATGTATGTGACTGTGATACTCCAAACAGTGGGGACAGTATGCATAAGAGGTTCGGTTTTAGCTCCACTTGGACCCAAATTGTTGCGCCGTTTCTGGAGACAGTCTTGAATAGGCTCGAAGCCCTGTGAGCACTATTGTTTTGGATCCCTTGGGTGGAATAATTTGACCTTTTTCTCTTTCCTTCTTTTTTTTCAATGACAGCTGTATTCATTCTTTCCAACCCTATATATACTGCCGTGCAGGGTAGCAAACCGAATATGGTTATAACTTCCCTGCCTTTCCTCTCGCCCTGTCTCGCTCCCTGTATAACCGTTTCATCCACATCTTATGCTAGCTTCCCTATTCCGATCCTTTCTCGACTTGGCTGCTTCCGGGTTTCTCGCTAGGGACCGTTCAAACGTATAGCGGCAACACGGTAATGGGCGTGACATTGGCGTGCCATCAAGGAGAACGACTCTATTCGGCGCCTATAATGCGCGCGCGCGCGCTCGGCAACGACCGTCGCACAGCAGCTCACTGCCCGCGACACGAGACAGGAGCACCTGTCGGAGTTCCGAAATAAGCGCCGCGCGTCGTCCGCCGAGGGGGTTCAGCGAGCTACCGATGGGCGAGCGAGCAGCGCTGTTGCGCGATCCGAGGAAGCGATCCAAGCGCTCCTCAGCCGTGGCGCGCGTCGCACTTTTCCGAGCCGTCGCCCAACGCGCGGCTGCAGACAGGGTGCTTTTGTCCGGGCCTTCGAGAGGGGACGGCATGTGCGCGCGCTGCGTAAAAAACGCCGCCGAGCGTGAACGTTCGGCGAGGAAAGCAATTTGCGAAGCGCGCGTCCCGAAAATAGCGCCCGTCACTATTGAGGCCGCCCGGTGATTCCCCCCCCCCCCCCCCCCCCACTCCTGGCAACGTGGTTTCCAGTCGGCCTTGCGGTCTCTCTCGCGCACACACCAATCTTTTGTTGTCCCACCCGTCCCTCTGGGCGACAGCCCACGCATGACGCCGCCGCTTCATTTGGATTTCGGTAAGAGGAGCGCGCAATCTGCGCCCGGGTCCGCACATGCGAGACAACGCGCGCGCATCGTCCAAAAGACGAGCCTCTTTGTTTCAAGCGGCCCTTACCAAGGGCGAGATAAAAAAGCACACAAGAGACTTGGGCACTGCGCGGGTCACGGTATAGTTAGGCGCAGCGTGGCACTAAAGCGGCAGCGGCAATCGATGCAATCGGGAGGGAAGAAACATACGAAACGCTTTGGGGACGTCCCTCCACCCTTCCATGAGCAGTTTATATTTTGAGACATCTGCGATCTCTTCTGTCACGAAGAAATCTCCGGGTGTATCCGGGACGGGTACTGCGGGCACAGTGCGCGACGGCAAGAAAGAAAAAATAAATAAATAACTAAAAGGCTCGCTTGCAGGCGCCGTCTACGTCATATAGGTAGTAATTACTGCAATGGGTGACGCTAGACGGCACATTTCAACGAACAGGAGTTTGTAAGTGATTGTCCCTTTGTCATCGTCGTCGCTTACGATAATCTAACGGCCGTGCTACATATAGCCGCGGGCCGACTGATAGCGCAGTTGGCCTTCCCTTCGGGTGTTGCACATAACATCTGTAGCGCAGCATATGCACAGTGTGGTGGCGGCCGCGTTTCTGTTCGACGTTCGCGACTCGGCTTCTAATGTTTCACCGTGGTGACGCGGCGCCCTCTCCTTCGCCGTTGTTTCTTTCTCGCGGCCGCCGCAAACTAAAGAACACAGAGGGCGGGGGGATCACGGAGGCGATGACTACTGGCAGTCTTGTCTTTATGGGGATCGACGCCTTCCAGGAATAGACGCGCTCAGCGGCCCTTTAAAGCCTTCGGCGACATGTGCCGATGGAACGCGACGCGGGGAAAAACAAAATATGTTTTTTTGTACACGCGGCTGCGCAGGGACACGGATGAGAGCTTCGCCGGTCGCTTCAAGGGACGCACGGTGGGGCGCGCACTTTCTGTTTGTGTGTACGCGCTGAGTTGGGCAACATCGCCATGATTTGTTACGCAACATTACCCGTCAGTAGTATGCTGTCACGGAAGCGCGCAATCATAAACTTAACATAAAGGAGCACTTCCGCTAATGCTGAGGCAAATGTCGAAGGTTATTTGTAGAAATCACCGAAAAGGCCGCATTTTCACGTGAACAACTATAGAATAACACACATTTCGTCATTGCCCAAGTAGCGATAATGACGTTACCTGAAAGCAAGTTTTTTTTTTAACTATAGAGGAAGGTGGCTTCGATCGAGTGCCGCTGCTGTCGCACTTTTAATACATTAGTACTATTAGGCTACTTGACGGACTTTCTTGGGGTTGCTTGTCTGGTGATGTCTCTGACCGTTTCCCCGCCTACTTCGATCACTTCGTAGTCCATGGTCCAGTGGTTAGAGCATCGAGCTGCTGTGATGAGGGAACCGGGTTCGAAATCGACAGTCGGGCCAAGTAGGGCAACGAGTATGTGACGTTGCATATTTGCCGAACATCAGTTTACCCGTTTCACGCCAACCTGTGTTACTGGGAGTGGGTAGTCCATGGCGTTGCGGGTAGCGCATCGGGTGGCCGTGCTGATGGAACAGGGTTAGAAATCAACCGTGCGGAACAACTTCGTTCATTGGGCACGTGGCACAGGGTATGTGCCACTGTTCAATGAACCTCTTTGATGCCAACTTGGAGCACTCGGTATATATGTGGCGCTTGGTCTGTGCCGTTCCTGAATGAATTTGACGCCAAATTGGGCCACTATATATATATAGGTACGTGCCACTATGGGTATGCGCCGTCATTCAGGGAGCCTCCTCGACGTAAACTTGGGTCACTGAGTATGAGCCGCCCTTCAGTGAACCTCCCTGACGCCAACTTCAGTAACAATGTGCCACTTAGTATGCACCGCTCTTCAATGGCAAAAGAAAAAAAAATGCTTTAAAATTTATCCGCCTCAGGGCTGTATCGAGCGTGCGTTATATATATATATATATATATATATATATATATATATATATATATATATATATATATATATATATATATATTTATATATATATATAATCGCACAAGCTTGCATGAATGGCAAATTCACACAAGCGCCACGCGCGGACTCCGCGACGGCGCCTCGTGGATGAAGCGCTAGAGTGAAGCGCCAGGGAGGAGCCCGGCTGCGTGCACGTCCCATGCATGACGCGTTTCTGCGGTGGCGATATGATGTGTCTCTACACGTTGCTTCTTTGCTAATCGCATTAACGTCTACATTCATCGTCAGAAGGGTTCTGCCGCAATATATAATAATAATAATAA
The DNA here is from genome assembly GCF_023375885.2 of Dermacentor andersoni. Classification (NCBI taxonomy): domain Eukaryota; kingdom Metazoa; phylum Arthropoda; class Arachnida; order Ixodida; family Ixodidae; genus Dermacentor; species Dermacentor andersoni. The sequence goes on along the minus strand of NC_092814.1, from coordinate 52,225,168 downwards.
TAATAATAATAATAATAATAATAATAATAATAATAATTATTATTATTATTATTATTATTATTATTATTATTATTATTATTATTATTATTATTATTATTATCGGACTCTGCAAACGTCTCTATAAGCAGGATCACGACTCATATACTGCATTCTTGGAAAAGAGCGCCTCCAACCGGCCGGCGGAATTTTCAAGTATATACGTCCGCAAGCGCTCTAGCAAACGTGGAGTGTTTTCAGCTGCTCGACTCTAGCTGAGCAGAAGTCCAATCAGTCGCGTAATGTTCTGCGGCCAATTATTCATCCTTGTATAAAGTTTCAGGTTTCAGCACTGGTTTCAGTCAGCAGCACATGATGGTTACTACATCTAGTGCTGTGTTGTTTGATGAAAAGCTCACCAGTGAACGTCTTAAGCATTTGAAGCCTTCCCTATCCAGCGTTCCTAATGGCATCCCCTCGGCAATTCTGAAAGCCACGTCTAAGGTTTTTCAGCTTGCTCTTCCCAACGTATTGTCTTTTTCTGTTAGGAACTCATTCATTTCGAATCAGCGTGTCTTTCTCACCGGCCACTCCACTATCACTAATCTCGCAAGTTTCAAGACATAGATCACCGCGCCGCTACTACAAAGGGGGAAAACTGACACCATTTACCGTGACCTCAACAAATATCTTAATGCAGTCAGTCACTCGCTGCTTCTAATCGAGCTTACACACTTTGGTGTTGACTCGTTTCAATTGTCAACCTCTTGCGCAGTTGTCTTGTTGATAGATCATGTTATGTTAACGTCAATGGCCAAACGTCTTCTTGTTACACGGCAGCTAGCGGCGCCCCTCAAGGATCAGTATCAGGATCACTGCTTTTTAAAATTTTTATTAATGACGTTCTTACCGCTATCCAGAATTCTTCGTTCCTTCTATATGCCGATGACATCAAGATTTTAAAAGAAATTCATGCTGGTGACGACTGCCGCATCCTGCAGTCTGACCTTCTTTCCTTTTTCTAAATGGTGCAAAGACATAATAACCTCACCTTGAATGCTGCTATGACCAAAGGTCGTGACTTTTACACTAAACACAGCGTGCATGCGAGCATTTCTTTTCACATTCGATAGATTCTGTATCATTCTGTAAGGTTTATGAAATCACGGTGTACTTTTGATACAACCTATCACTTTTCTGCTAACACTAAACGCGTACAAATATATGCTCTCTATTGGCTCTGTTTGCACCCTATCGAGGGAATTCAATTCTCTTACGCCATTCCGCAACTTGTACACAACAATCTGTCTTCTTCAACTCGAATACGCGTCGGTCGTCTGGAATGGCATATCTAGATACAACAGTGACATTATAGATCCGGTCCGGAAAAAAATTCTAAGGATATATCATCACCGCTTTGCTAACGTGGACACTGTACCTTGTTCGAGCACTGTTAAATTATTGTCGTTGCCCTTACTTCGTTGCCCACGTAATCGCGCTAACCTGTTTCTTTTCGAAATCCTTCACGGTATCCACACCTGCCCGAACTCCTCAGTTGTATGGTGTTTCGTATTCCGCGCAAGATCACCAGAGGACATAGAACTTTCCATAATCCTGCCAGTCATCACCAACACTCAACCATCCACAGAATACCGAGTCTTTATAAGGCTTATTTTCATGATCCCGATATTTTTCATAACTCGCTGTCATTGTTCTTTTCCTAGCTTTGCGCTGTTCTGTCGTATAGTTCCACACATTGTTCAACTGCCTTCCTCCTTTATTTTATTTACTTACTTGGCGCTTTGTTGTATGTACAGTGTTCCTTTAATAATTGTTCGTTGTATTCAGTGTGCTTCTTTTTTTTACTTATATACCCGTGCAGGTTTTCTTGTTTGTTTGTTTTTTGTTTTTAATGTATGCGTGCTCCAGCACTAAGGCCTTGGGGTTGTTCCTGGGCACGGTAAATAAATAAATGAATGAATGCATGGTTGATTATTATTATTATCATTACTATTATTATTATTATTATTATTATTATTATCATTATTATTATTATTATTATTATTATTATTATTATTATTATTATTATTATTATTATTATTATTATTATTATTATTATTATTATTATTATTATTATTATTATTATTATTAATTCTTTGCTAGCCCGAAACGTTCAACTTCAAGATGTCGGACAACTCGTGAAGGCCTGCGGGGCCTTCACGATCCGAAATGGTCTGACCCCTGATTTGACCTGACACTTTGCGAGGGGCGACCGAATGAGTCTGCGAGGGACCTGGAGTGTATAAGCCTTGGATTATGAAGTATTAAAGCTTGTGCGACACAAAAACGAGAGGAATCGTGGCATCCCCGTGTTAGGCCTATTATGGAAGGAGTACAAACATACCTGGGCGCTTAGCTGGTCCACGGAAAGTGCGTGAAGTACCCTAAGAATGCTAACGAATGAATACTTCGCAAATGCATGCTAATCTGCGCAACTGTTACATCAAAGACAGTAGGTGAGTTCGCACACGCACCCTTTGGGGGAAATACGGAAATACTACGGAAATACTGGTTGTTCTTAGTGACGGCGACCACTCAGGTTGCGTTGCCATCACGGTGCCGTCATAACGTGCCTTTTACCGCCCAGCGCCGTATACAGACTTCTAGCTTTAGCCTCCAACGTGAAAATGCTGAAACGAGACGAGAAAAGCGAGAAAAATTACGAATTACTGGCTAAAAAAGTAAACGCACACATAAGTTGTCTATTCGAATGAGGTACACCCCAGGCAACGTCTATTTCGCAATTATTGACAATTACGTTTCAAATCCAAAATGTGGGACTGTGGCTGTTCTTTGGTCAACATTTCAAACCGAGCACGCCGCCGCACGAAAACAGCTGCGGCACTCCCCCTAACAGCTCGCCTGCAAAAAAAAAAAAAAAAAAAAACAAGCTGCGCAAAGCAAGGCAGCCAAAGAGCTGCGCGGTTGCCGGCGCGCAAGCCCGCGGTGTCTCGCGTCGCATTGGTGTGGCTCGTTTGTGCGGGCTCGTAATCCCTGCTGCCTAGGGACGGCAGCCCGCGGGGAAATTCATCGGAACTGGCTTCATTAATCCTGGCGCAAACATCCTCTCTCGGTCAGCGCGGCCAATTGAAAGCGATGCCGGCCGCTCGATTCTCGACTGGCCGCTGCCGACGCGGCGCGTGCGGCAACGACGAGTCCCGTCCCCCGCGGGACCGAGAGTCGGCGCAGCGGCTGTTTGCGAGCCACGGGCCCGGGCCAGCGCGCGCGCGTGTCGTGCGTTTATGATTACCGGCCTGCTCTGTGCGCTGTGAATAATGAGTAGCGCAAACAATAAGAGGCCGGGAGGAGAAAGGTAGGCGGACGCGCTCATGTTTCGCGTGCCCCCATGAAGGCGCGCCATATGCTCGACGGACGAGGTACATAGCACGCTTTAACAGACCTCGTCATCATAGAAAACAAATGCCCGATGATGTAACGTAAAGCGGCACGCTCGGTGAACCTTCCTCTTTTACCCGCATAGTCTGGCACGTATCGAAAGGCCGGTTGACTTCGGGCAATATTGGAAGGAATGTATCTGACGTCCAGCAGACAGAGCACGCATTATTTCGAATGTTTTTCATATAAACGATCAAGAAGGAACGCCGACACGCGGACGTTGAACAGGGCGGGCGACAAAAATGCGCGAGGACTCTTATTTCGCATATATATAATGTTTATGACGGGAGTAGTATACAGCCCCTCTTGAGATGTATGGTCGTGACATGGGGCAGGCACCTTTGACGTCGTCCCCGCCAGATGGATGAGCATTATACCATTCATTTACAAAAGCTAGAACGCTTGAAAGAAATGCGATATGAGTGCGGCTCGAAGCGTATAGCTCAGTAAAAGCATGGGAACATTTTATTGATGAGGCCTAATATCTTCCGTGGTTTCTCTAGACCAATGTAAGCACACTGGTTTTTGTACCATGAAAGAATTCCACTAGGAGCTAGTGTTTGAATGGCGGCAACAGAATATGTGCTATCCCGTAAAGAAAAAGTGCCAGTGACATCGACAATCAACTCAGCACTTCGTGTCACCTTGCACGTCGAAGAAACAACACAGCGGCGTATGAATTTCGCCTACAGGTGAGCTCCGTATGTTTCTCTCGTCGCAGGCAATGGCTGTGCATCGAATAGCGATTCATTATTTTCACAACTTGCCCTACCAACATTTTGCAGCGGCTTTCTTATTCGATCGTGCGTGCCCGGCTACAGCGAGTATACGAATGTACTATATAGCATGGGACATATAATCGAAGTGTTTGGGTTTGTGCGGCTGATCAAGTACAGTATAGCTTCAGATACACTAAACGCAGCTGGTTGGAACAACAATTTTAGTTCCAGGAGCACAGTCAGTGCATATATATGACCACAGAACATCCCAGTGACGCACTACCCTAAGCCGTTTCATCTTTGATTCGTTGTAGGAAAATGAGCATTCAATATACATTGTATTCACCCCATAGGATAGAACCAAATATATTAGATCGTATCACCGTACTTAATACCGTTCTCGTCCACTTGTTTTGTCAATATGAAATTGAAACTCAGCCGATAACTGCAAGGTTTCCATAGGCGATTCGTTAGAATCCCTAACCGACTTCGAAAACGGTTTAGCCAAAGGCTGAAACTTGCATTCAAGCCAATTGAGCGCAGAAGTAACTCGACATGAGTCGCGTGGTACTGTGGCCTGTCAGCCTCGCATCCTTAACAATCTTCAATCAAGTATTGAGAACTATAATTCATTGACGCTATCAGTGTCACATAAGGTGCCTGTATACGAATAGTTCTTGATGTAACGCATAGACAGACGCTTATTATTTACTCGCCCAAGCGACGGGCGGGACAATTAGTGGCACAGCCTTTGCCATGCTAAATCTACATAAACATTTCACACAAGTAACATTACGACCGCCACTTGCGCAGCCGAGAGAAGGAGAGAGAGGGTTTTATGATTCCAGAATGCGTGAAAAAAAATTAGAGTGAGGCTAATAGGAAGGCGTGACGCCATCATAATATAACATTTGCGTATCCGTTTAAACGAGGAATCGTTGGCGAAAAGAACAAAAATATTCGCACTCAGTCCCCAGCATTTTCTTTTGTTCTCTTATAATAAATACAGTACACAGAAACAAAGAAACGAATGGAAGGAGGAAGGCCGGGAGTTGACCAGAACAAAAAATTCAGTTCGCTATACCACACGTTGGGGAACGAGGGACCGAGTAGGGAGAAAGGTAAGAAAATAAGACAGAGCACAAGGCACACGATCACAGCACAGGATCACGCTCAGCACAATGGATGTCAATTACGGTTAAAGTCGTTGGTGTGGCTTTATCTGCTCAATAAATGTAGCAGTGGTTAAAGCAGAAAATTAGGCTATAGTTGGTGATGAGTAGTTTGACATATTTGCAGCACTGAAAAAACGGAATCACAGAACATGAAGTCGACAGGACGGGCTCTGTGATTCGGGAATAGTGTCTTCGTAGCCCTCTGCAGCGACGGCTTAGGTCGGCATTCCAAAATGGCTTGTTATGTCGATGCCGGTCGTGTGATCAACGCGAGCTAGCGTAGTATCAAGCGGTCGTCTCAATGTACTGTATCGAGCAGAGTCACACAGAATGCATTCAAGGCTCTTCTCGTGACCACAGTCACCACATATGGCGTTATGGGATATCCCAATAGATGAGACATGTATGTGCTGCAAAAAAAAAAAAAAAAAGAAGGCCCAGAAACGATTCGGCACATCGTTTTGGAATGTCAAGATATTCACCCAGTGAGACCCGTAGGGAGTGTCCACCTTCCAGAAGCAGTGGGATTCAAAGAAGATGTAAGGATTAACCGCTCAGCAGTCGAGATAAATAATAGACGATTAGAGCATTGGTGCAAGAAAATCAGGGAAGATAATGTTATGCCGGAGTCATTGCAAGTGTAGGTAATGGTATATGTAGTGCAGTGATGGAGGTGCTATAACTGCGGAAGTTAAGATCGATTTTAGTTTGGCAAACTGCTAGATAGCGATATCTGTAGTAAAACCTGATTCAATCAAGCAGGCTAGGTGTCTATTTTACCTCCCCATTCCAAATGGGTTGCCAATCATCATCATCATCATGGAAAAGGCGAAAGACGCCGTAGATGTTACTCCTAGCCATAGCCAACAAAGCAGAGCAGCTTCGCATAAGCAGAGTCCAGATGTGATGATGTGATACGTGATACGTGATGTGAGTGAAGGTCTCAGGTGGCGTAGTCAGTTTTCCTGAAAACTTGGGGTGTTCCAGGTGAAGAACGTGATATCTGGTGCAAGCACGCCCAGTGTTTCAGCGATGCGACTGATCTGTCTGATCTTGTGCGATATTCAAGAGTTCAAATGACGGTTCCTGTTGAACGGTCGAGGGTCGCTATATCATCAGTGTAAATCGAAATATCTGAATACTTCTCATGCAAAAGAAGCGGAGACATATTTTTAAGGGCAGGAGATGGCATCTGGTATCTTTGTGCGTGCGTGCGTGCGTGCGTGTGTGTGTGTGTGTGTGTGTGTGTGTGTGTGTGTGTGTGTGTGTGTGTGTGTGTGTGTGTGTGTTTGTGCGTGTGGGTGTGCGTGTGCGTGTGCGTGCGTGCGCGTGCGTGTGCGTGTGCGTGCGTGCGCGTGCGTGTGCGTGTGCGGGTGCGTGCGTGCGCGTGCGGGAATCGTTACGGCCCATAACCTCGATGAACATTCATGCCACGCAGCCAACAACGAAAGCAAATTCTTCAAGCTTGGGCAGCGAAGACACTTCGGACGCCTCAAATCGCCGAAATGCACAAGCTTCCAGCGGCGAACTTGAAAGCGTGCCCACCCGCGTGGGCGTCTGTCTGTGCAGAGTGCTTGTAGGCGCAGAACCTTCTCCCCTTTTCTCTGGCACACGTTGCGTTTGGGCCAGCGAGCTACTTTCGACGCAGGAAGGCACAGTGCGGCAGCTATACGCACCGGCAAAACCCAGACATGGCGACCGAGCCCCGGCTGCGCGTGGTGCGGTCGATGGTTCCCTCCCTGTACTGGACGAGAGTGTTCCCAGGAGGGTATAAAAGCGAAAGCATTTGCCTTTCGTGCTCCAGCAGCTTTCTGAGGTGACCCCTCTTCAAGTAGTAATGTAATTAAACGTCTTGTTTTTGTTCAGCGTTGCTTCGCCGCTGTCCGGGCCCTCTCCGCTGATCTACCTGGTCAAGCTCCAGGACGCTGAGACAACGCTACTCTCGGGCACGAGGAGCCCCATGAAGTTGAATGAAGCCTGGTGGAAGGCTAGTGCAGCAATCTCAGGTCGTAGAACAAAATGATGTCTGCTGCCTTTCTGAATGTAGTGAGGCAAGATGACCGGAACATGCTCAGGTAAGGTGCCTAATGTGGACACATGGAACTTCCACGCCAATATATGAATGCACTGCATGCTCTGGGCAACACTTGCCACTGTTGATGTACTTTTGGGCAAACCAAGGCAAATTCTTGAATAGCTTGTAGTGCACGACAATTGGTCCTATTGTAATTGCAACTATTGGCGAGTACGTGCGAGCTGGAGCTCAGTTATCCCAGAAAAAGTGTCCTGTACAATTCTAACATATATAATGTACTGGCACTGACCAAGTTTTTCCGTCCGGAACCTTGAGAAGTAGGATAAATTGTCCTCAGGTGCTGTTTCATGTAGGTCACGTGAGTGCCCCATGTAAGGGCCTTAACTCTCTATCAATGAATATAACAAGAAATCCGCGATTCACGGCATACGAAATGGATAGGAAATCAAAGTATTAAAGTACACAGATGTAATATATGTCTCGATTTCGGGTGTCACGCTTCTTAACTTTGTGCCAGACTTCTAGAGACTGCTACTCTGACAATGGCGTACGTTCGTAGCAAACGCCTCGAAATGTCATCATACCAATACGTAGTCGTGGCGTTCACTCGCAAACCAATGCCACCCTACATTGTAACGGTGTACAACTAAGCAACGAAGCTAAAAACCACATTCTTCGAAAGAGTGCCGCGAATGACCTTGTGTGGGTGCTTTTATCAAGTGCCTAAACATGAAAGATTACAGACTGCTAATGTGTCGCTCTACGCTGACGATATTCGCATCTAGCGTCCGGCACGATAAGGCCACAAGTGCGCGTCAGAATACAGAAAGCAGCAACTCTGGCAGCGGCATACCTTCGCCGACAAGGTCTGACGATTTCTACAGAAAAATGGGCACTGTCATTTACGCGAAAAACGATGTATTTCTACCCGATGTGTATCGACGGCCAGTCCATCGTGCACAAGAAAGCTCACAAGTTCTTATAGGCGATATTGTGGATCGTGACCTCACCTGCAGTCCGCATGTAACGTACATGAAGAAAAAGCTCATTTGTGTTGCGAATATGCTCAAATTCGTAGCTGGAAAATCGTGGGGGCCGTCCGTGCGCTCCATGTTTGAGCTATACACTGCACTTTTTCTCGGATTTTTGCAATACAGCCTTCCTGCTTTATCCAACACGTGCAAGACTAATCTCCTTGCACTACAGAGCGTACAAGCCCAAGCACTTGGGACGTGTCTTGGTTTTCCGAGATGTTCTTCGACAGCTGCAACGATTGTCATTGCACAGGAGCACCCGATCACCACTCATATCATCGGTGAGACGCTATAAGAACGCACATTCGACAACTTTCTCGGCTACCATCCCACCATTTAGCCGATTTGCCAGTGCGAAGACCACAGGCTACATTCTGTGGTATTGTGGCGAGACACCATGACTCGATCGATACCATCTAGCTTCAAGCCTGCGAAACGCCAAACATCGGCATTGTGGTGTCTGCGGCAAACTCAGGTGTGCTACTCAATTCCGGGGATTGCTAAGGAGGCAGACTTGTCACCGCTAGCCTTGAAGTAGTTGTCTCTGCTTCTCCTCTACGAGTCTTATTTTGACCGCATACACATTTACACGGACGGTTCCACCAATTCAAACAGCTCTACCAGAGAAGTAGTTATTCCAGAAGACGCTGTCATTTTGCAGTTTAACTATTCGCACAATACAGCGTCGACAGCAGCAGAAGTTGCGGCTCTTAAAGGTGCTCTCAAGTACCTGCTCCAGCAGCCACCAAATCGTTGGGCCATTTTCTGCGATTCCAAAGCTACCCTACAAACTCTGCAGTTTGCCCTACGTCATGCTTTACACGAGCAGCTAGTGTACGAAATAAGGCACGCTCATAATCACGCGCTCGAGAAAGGCCACGGCATTGTATTTCAATGATTACCAAGCCATTGCAGAATTGTCGGCAACAGCGTAGATGGAGCTGCGCGCTCGGCTCACCAAAAACATCTGCGGGTTCCTATACCACTTTCAAGAACTGATTCTGCCCGACAACTTCAATCACTTGCTTGCGACATCACACTTCTACGATGGAATTCACCGGGATTCACCATCTGACGCTTGCACTCTCTCGACCCTAACTTGCGACTTCGCCTGCCACCTGGACTCTCCAGTCGCGAAACAACTTTACTGTGTCACATGTGGTTGGGCGCTGCATGTATAAATTCCCATTTATTCCTGATACGAATGGCCAACAGTGCGGCGTGCAATTTGTGCGGGTACGATGAGACTCCAGAGCACCTTCTGTGTCACTGCCCATCCTTTCACACTCAACGATGTACTTTACAAGCGAAACTCAACCTGCTAGACAATAGAGCGCTCTCAGAAGAAAGGATACTTGTACCATCCATGGTCTTGCGTGCTTGCATGCAAAAGGCCACAAAAGCCCTTCTGTGTTTCTTGAAATACACTCCATTGTATGAACGCCTGTGACAGTGGAGATTCCTGTGAATGAACGACTATTATCTTTCTTTTCTCTCCTTATTTGTTCTTCCCTTTCCCCCTCCCCAAGTGTAGGGTAGCCAACTGGGCACGTCCTCTGTTAACCTCCCTACCTTTCATTCTTTCTTTCTCTCTCTCTCTCTTTTAATGCGTTGGCGTTCTTAGGGTATATAGTTCACGCACTTTCTAGGGGTTATGTATCTATGCAAGACTCTATAATCTGGTACAGCTTTAGAAAAAAAGGGGCATTTACTCCTCCGAGGCGGATGCACACGAGCATCCACCAATGGGCGTGCACTCTGGACTGACGTCAAGAGCCGGACGGCCAGTGACCCCGCCGACGGAGAAGATGGCCGCGCGCGCTTCGAACTGGGCCAAGTCACTTCAGCTGTGTGCGTCAGCCCCTCGTCAGAGTGAATTCCCGAACTGTTTGTGATTGTCTATCATGCCGGAAATATTACTGCGAGCTTACGATGCACCATTTGTTCCGCGTACGTTTATTCTGAGCCGTGATCCGGCGAAGAAACATTGCAGCGAGCATCGCTGACACTGCCCTACGCTTTGCCTGAAAACAGGATCCCGCGGCGACACACCGCTGCAAACACACATCCTGTGTGTTTGTTCCATGTCATTTTGTTTCGCTCCCGAGTGAAGTTACAACGACGAAAGTTTGCGTAAGTCTGGTGCCTACTGTTATCGGCGGGTGTGTTCGTGAACTGTGTCGCTGCGTTTTTCCTCAGACGGGGTGAAGTGATGGAAGAAAACCATTCTCACGAGAAATGAGAAAAGCGTGCGCGCATGAAACAAAGTTACACGTGTCTCAACAGAAAATATTTGCAAAAGCCGCCTCCAACGCAAATATTTGTTGCCGTCAACTTAGCGTGAATGATCATTGTCAGCAGTGAGATAGCGGAGCGTCTAGCGGCGGTGTTCGAGCGTTGTGTAGCACTGTCGCTTGATTGCTGTCCATGTGCTCACCGCACGTGCAAGCTGTAGAATGCGTGCTGTGACACAAACACGCATAAGGGTGTGCTGCCAGCGCTCGATATGCTTTCCCACAACACAGCTCCGCGCTGCTTTTCGATTGTCGTGATATGTTGCTATTAAAAATGCCTTAGAGAGCGTTAAGAGAACGGTAAAAAAATATATATACGAGAAGGTATACGCACAGCAGCTTGTGAACCCACTCCTAATACCTCTACCCGCGTCTGTTTGTAAATGCGTGTGTGTATGTTTTCTTGCGTTTGTCTAATTTTTTAGTTCCCCCATTTCTTTATATTTGAGATTTTCTTAGTTTTCGCGTTTGTGTGTGAATATGTGCATGCTTCCATGCGTGTTTGCGCTTACTCTTATTTCTTTCCTTGTATATTATTTTAGCTTTGTTTTTGGAAGTTTTCTTTCAGCGAAGTCTTTTTACACATTTTCATTAACCCACCTCATTCAAACCACCAACTCCTGTAAACGGCAGGGCTGGCCTCTTCCATCTCATTAAAGCCTTTCTCACTTGTCTACATCGTCTTCTCAATCTGCCTACCCGCTGTGTTTTCTGTCCTTGCTTCTTGTGTACTGCCCGAATGCGCATTTTGGAGCCCACATGGTTATTCAGGGTTAATAATTGTATTTGCATGCAGGTTTTCCAGCATTTAAGCATGTTTCCATGACAGTGCTTAAATTCAGCACGATCTGTGCAGCACGTTGCTTTTACAGAATTGAGCTTCCATTAAAAGGAATATGCCACCAAATGAACTGCTTATTTATTTGAGAGGTCACGGGACGATGGTTGGCTGCTGCGAACCCACCGGCAAAATTTTGGTCGCCCTAATAAGGGCTGTTCTTTCGTTAATAAGAAGATGTTATGCTTCGTCAAGTGGCTCAATGCCGGACAACTCGCAGTCAGAGTCGCTTTCTTCAGTGTCATCTTCACCCATTTGGATGATGATGGGTTGGATGTGGTCACTCATCCCAGACGTGTCAAGCCTGAACTTTGCCTCCAGGTCCATCACGTGGTGAATGTTATTACTCCAACCTTTCGCCGTTACGTGCTTGATTTTTTCCCTCAAGACTTCTTCGACCGTGGACAGCTTGAAGTCGCTGTTTCCCGCAGCGATACCATTTTTCACATTTGCCCACATGAGCTCGATAGGATTAAATTCGCAGTGGTACGGTGGGAGCCTGAGTACAATGCAACCGGCCCTTTCAGCTGCATTGCCTACGATGTAGCTCAGAAAGCGTGACTTTCCGGATGCTACCAGCTGAAGTAGGTGCTTTTCCGCATCCTTTTGCTGTAGGCAATGCTTTTGAGCAACTTCTCTATTTTTTTTCTTCTTCCAAGCTGTCGTCGGCAATTTCTCTTCTCGCCGGGTATGGTAAGGTGCATTGTCCAAAACAATAACGCTACCAGCTGGCAACTTCTGCAGAACGTCATTAAACCATCCCTCGAAGCGATTGCCGTCCATTTTTTCGTGGTAGCCACCTATTTTTTGTCCTCGGAATACATCCAAGCAGCCGCCGACGAAGCCATCCTCGCTGCCGATGTGCGTCACAATCAGGCGCTGGCCTTTTCCAGAAGGTTGTTTCAGACCCGTCGACAGGCCATTTGCTCCAGTGTATATGCGTCCGCGCTTCTGCACCACGGTGCCTGTCCACACGATCAACCTAGTGGGTCCCGCTGTCACCCATGTATCGTTCAGGCAAAAGATCTTTCGGCCTTCCGCCCGGTAGCTCTCCACGTCACGCAGGTAGCGATTCCGCCATTCAGCGATGTCATCCTGGTAAATAAGCAGCGAATTGCGGCTCCTCTTCTTGTTCTTGAATCCGATCTCGACAAGCAGGCGACGCACAGTACACCGCTTCAGTGATGGGATATCCATACGCTTCGAGAACTCGTTAGTTACCTTCTCGACCGTCGGTATCTCGTTGCGGTGAAAGAAATCGTACACACGCATGACCTCAGCGCGCACAGTGTGAAGCTGTTATATACTTCGTGCTGCGTCTTCTTTTCTCCGCATTTCATGGGCATTTTTGCGAGGTCATCGACAGTTTGCCACCCGAAATATGAGACGCTTTGACCTCTCTCCTCACCTTGAACACTGTGCTTTCGCTGACACCGAGCGTCTCGGCGACATACTTGGTCGTGTCCTCCACAATGCGTTCAGGCTCCTTGTTACGACAATACGTACATGTAGAAGTGGGGGATCATGCTGCGTGAATCGCTATTCAGAATGTGGCCACTCTTGTTCTTGTCGAGGCTCCTTGGTGGTCTGGACATCGAGGCGACACAAGGCTCGTTCGGCAACAAAGGATCGCATTCCCATGTCACCTCGCTGGGCTCCATGGCGGAAAACACACACGGTATGCCTTGCGCGAACTGGCGAGATTGCAGGATGCACAAAAAAAAAAAGAAAATGTGAGAGAAGAAAAAAGCGCCTATCACATTCTTGAAAATAAGTCTGTGAAAACACAAAACCCCCCAAAAAAAGGAAAATATAAATTTTATGCTGTTTAGAACCAAGAGTATTTATTTAAAGCAATGAATGAAGCATTTTTCTACGTTTTCTGCCTCGACCGTATTCTCGCCCTAGGTTTGTAATTGTTGCGATAAATTCATTGTTTCTTATAAGTACTTGTTCAATAGCAATTGATTCATTTTAAGCTCGGAAAACGAGTAGTAAATGTGCCGTGTAAATGTAAACCAGCGCAAAAGCCATGCAGAACTGCTCTTTCTACCTTTGTCACTTGCAATGAAGCTAAATAGCAGACGACAGGCAGCGTTGTAGAAGGCACGAGGTTATTTTTCGCTCGCGATCCGGCACGTGCTGTAGCCCATGAAAGCTCTACTATAAACCAGTCATCTAAATACAAAAGTCTTTATTTATATCGAGGATTATGCATTTCAGAAGCACAATTTTTTGAGCGGGACTGTTTTAGTCGCGGAGGCAGTCGGCTCTCGCGTTTCGGTCATCTCGGCGGTGCCTCCCCTTTTTTCTAAAGTTCTACCCGATTATAGCTATCTTTGTGTCTATATATGCTTGTATGTAACCGTTTTCCCGCCCATGTGCGATCACTGGGTAGTTCATGGTCCAATGGTTAGCGCATCGGGCTGCTGTGCTAAGGTAACAGGGTTTGAAGCTGACCTGCGGACCCGCTTAGGTCATTGAGTAAGTGGTAATGAGTACATACATGCTGCTTCAACGAACTTCTTTCATGCCGACGGGTATAGACGCGGGACTGGGTCGGTACTGTGTTCAAAGAAATTCTTTGACACCGACATGAAGCGCTGGGTAAGCGCCACTCGGTCTTTGGTCTCCAATGAACCTCTTTGATGACAACTTGGGTCGGTATGTGCCAGTATAGGTGCGTGCCGCTTCTGAAGGAACGTCTTTGACACCGACTTGGGTAACTTGGTATGTGGAACAGGGAATGTGCCGCGCTATATAATGACGAAAAAGATCCCTTAAATTTCTCCGATGCTGAGTGGAGTCAAACACATGTTACAAGGGTTCCTCAGGGACAGCAGCCCGACGGATTAGCAGTCTGCAGCGCCATGAATGCACTAGGCATGTGCCGCTCTTCAATGAACCTCTCGTCAACTTGGCTCACTGAGTATGTGCCACTGAATGTGCTGCAAGCGCGGGAACGGATATCAGCGTTCGCAGGCACTGGCGTGCCATGTCTCTCGTCTCGGAGGCCACTCGAGGGCTTTTCGGCAGCGCCACTAGATGGTGCAGCGTGTCCGGAAAGAAGCGCGAGAGAGGAGCCCGGTTGCCGCATGACGCGTTTCTCAACGTTCGCACTCACCGGCGCACCATGGATTTCGGAGGCCATGCGCAGGCTTCGTGGAGGCGGCGATAGGAGGCGCCTGTAGCGTTCTTAGCGAAGCGCGAAAGAGTATAGTCCCGCTGCAGCGTAGAGTTTCCTACAATAATGACTAGAGGGAACTCTGGCACTGTGATCGTTCAGCCAACATGGGAATGATGGGAAGTACATGGATTTGTCTGATCTTTGTGCTTGCCGCTTCAGACGTTTTTGCGACTTCGCTTGTTACGCTTTATCTGCCTCCATAGCCCTAAATTTCAGAGCATTCAATACTTTTCAAAGTACAGCAGACTCTGCGAACACACGCAATCACTACTAATTGCAGCTGTTCAGCAGAGCTAGCCAACTCAAAACGCACCAAGCGTCTCAACGCGCTCACTTGACTGCGAGAAATTCGTAAGGGCGTTCAAAGGCTCTCGTCACTGCCTGCGTCCGTGATATAATGGTTTCAATATCGGCGTTCTGTGCTAAAGGTCATGTGCTCGAATTCTGCTGTCGGGCAATTTTAATAATGTTTCTGTACTTATTTATTACACACTGCTTTGTTGCAAATTATGAGTTTACAAAGTCACGAAGCCGTTTGAAGCCACAAGGACGAAGTTTAGGCAAATCCATGTACTTCTCATGATTCTCGTGCTTGCTGAACCGCCCCGATTGTAGCCCTTGTAGACATAGTACCGGAGTTCTCTCTAGTAATTATTGTATGAAACTATAAGCGCTGTTGTACACGCTTCATACATAACTCGCTTCGACGGTGGCAATACGATGTGTCGCCATATTGACTCACTGGATGCTTGGCTTAACTCTTCATGTTTGAGTTCTCTACTGCAGTAGAAAAAGAGAGAACAGATGATTATATCAATCAGTTTGCTTCAACCAATGGACGCGCAGACATCACATGGAAACAGCTAAACCAAGTCATCGCGCACAATGACTCTCCTTGGTTGAACTCTATTGAAGTTCCTATCGAAGCCATCTTACGACAAATGTTGACGTTAATGCGATTAGCATTGAAACAATGGAGCCACACACCGTATTGCCGCCGCAGAGACCCGTTATGTATGAGGCTTGTATAAAGCCGATATCCTGTATCGCGCTTACCACTGAACACGCTGGGCCATCTAGAGGTGACGCCAAGAATCCCACGCGTGGTGCGTCTGTGAATATATATTCAGATAAGATATTCTGAGTATATCTGACGCGATTTAGATTCCGTCTAGCACCGGGGAAATGTTCATGATTTTTTTTTTTGTCATTGAAGAGCGTCACATACTCAGTGGCACATACCCAGTGACCCAAGCTGGCGTCAAAGAGGTTCATGGAACAGCGGCACATATATACCCGCGGTGACGCAAGTTGGCCCGATGGTTGGTTTCGAACTCTGTTCCCTCAGCACACCGATGCCATACGCATTAGTCCATGGACTACCCAGTGACCTGTGTTGGTAGGAAAACGGTTAGACAGAAGGTTATAGTCACCTGAAAGGGCGTGAATTTCCCAACGAATGCAAATCGCATTAAAACAACGCACTTTAAGAATATAAGGAGGCCGCAAGAAAACCACGTTTCAGTCAAGCAGTTGCAAATGTTATATTTGCGAATATAATTCCTATGGATGGATGGATGAATGAACGGGAAAACTTTATTGACAGTCATGAGATACGCGACTATCGCGCGGCGGGCCGCTCCCACGTTGGGACGGGCAGGCCGAGCCTGGCCGCCGCATCGTGACCTCTCTGGACGGCTCAGATTTGGTCCCCGTAGTCGGGGCTCCGCATCTGAAGTATACGCCATCTTGACTGGTCTGCTTGATCTGTACTTCGTAACGAGGGACTTCGCCAGAGCATATGTTCTAAGTTGGCTGAATCGCCGCACAGACGGCAGGTAATGCTAGTTAGTATACGTGTCTGGATAGATCGAGCGTAATAAAAAATGGGTTGGAGTATATCCCCGTTTGCAAAAGTCTAAAGGGGGATTGTTTGCGCTTTGGTCAGTTCCTTATGTGGGAGTGGATAGACCTTCCTACTAAGGAGTGTCTATCCGATGCGAATATAGTTTGCGAATTTTAATTATCGAATCGAACACTGAATATCAAGAATAAAAAAAAAACGGAAGTCCTAACTACTGACAAATAAAACTGGTTTGTATCCTCTCAAACAAGGAGGCACTTTGGCTAGGTCAGGGCAATCCCTAACCTTCTCACTTTATAAACCACCCGATTGTGTGCTCTGAGCTGTCTTAATCCTCCCCAGACCTGTACATTCTGGCAGTTAGGGCCTGTGGCATATATATATATATATATATACACTAAGAACAGTGCAGGGGAAAACGTGAGTAACTGGACAGACGAAAGCGCCCTAAAAAGGGCGTTTTCGTCCCTCATGGCATTAACTGCAGGATGTGCACGGCGTGTGCAAATTTCGGAGGGTAAATGTTTTAGTCTCTGATCGGAAAGGGTAGCAACGGGAGGGTGAACGACAACAGTTACTTCCCAAGCACTCCACAATTTTCCCCCGTGTGGTCGAGTGAAGCATCGGAAACGGTATTGTCTGTACAAATCCAGAAAACGTAATTATTTTGAAGTTCATGAGCTGTCTATTGAACTACATGCAGGGAAGCCTTTTGCCTCATCACGAGAAAATTGCCTGAAATTTAAAAGGTGGAATATGACGAGTCATGCCCTTGATGTAGCGCCTATAAGTGAACGATAGACATTAAACGCGCAAGTCATTGATGGTCTGGCAGAAGTTCATGGTCAATGGCACATAAGTTGCTTCCGTTCTATGGAGATTACAAACTTAAGTGAAGCGATATGTAGCTCAAATGGGGCACGTAAGCGACTTATTAGTTAGTCTTCTCTGTCATCTTGAGTGCCTCGCTTGCGCTACATGTACGTCACGTAATATGTCTTAGGTTAAATCATCCTAAGAATAATAAGGCAGCTTTCTTTTGCAGCCGCATATATGGTTGCACAACACGCAACGCTAGACTCTTTCCGCTAGCATACACAAAGTGCCGAGTCTCTGTTCAATTGCCACAACTGCGTTTATATGCTTAACATGCTCCCAGCATTCTGTTTTGTCAACTGAGTGGTCGCGGTGCAGTGCTTAGAGGACCTGACTCCCTATCTTGGGAAATTTATTTTTTCAGTTCAAACAATTTTGTTTTATGATCATATAATTGTTTATCTGATCAACATGGGAAAGAATTGCCGTTGCCCCCTTGAGGAGCATCGGAAAAGAGCAACTGCTAGTCCTTGAAAGAGTAGCCGCATGGGGAGCTCATGCCTTCGTAGTTACACCCCTTGAAGGACGGATGGTTGTGGCAGGTCAGTTACTCCCGAAATGGAGTAACTTTGATATCCCATTTTCTTATTTTTTTTTTCTTAGAGTGATAGATACGTAGCTGCTGAACGAACTAGCGCTCCGCCTCACCGTGCCGGTGGCCTTTGTGAAGAAACTGCTTCTTGAATCGTGGAGAGACGACGTGCAGGCGCAACGCATATTTTCTATTCTTTCTACTTCTATGGCGGGGGGGGGGGGGGGGGGGGGGGCGAAAGTAGGTAGGGAAGCCCCTCCGGCATTCCTGACCAGCGACTGACTTTAGATCACACCAAATTGCCGTGTAAAATGAACTGCAACGCTGGTTGAGCAGTCGCGGAATTTATCCTTCGTTTTGTCGGCGAAGCCTCCACCGGTACAACATACTGCTTCACTCGGTAAAGAATTTGCCGAGCGAAGAATCGGAATTTTCCTGAACAACTTCAATTCGGGGCCATATTAATCTGAGGCTTGGCTTGTTTTCCTCTACGACGATAAAAGGCTTTCGATAACTAGAATCACGCACGCCTGCGATAACCAGCAGCTTTGCGGTAGGCAACATTAGGCAGCTATACGTATGACGTCATGGCCTGGAGCTAGTTTATATTAGTTTGTTCCGTCTTGGCGCTGGAAATAGCACGGTAATAAATTGCTGCTTGCACATTACAGGGACTTCGATTTTCAGGAAAGTCATGTGAATGTCGCCGTGCTGTTCGCGCTGGCGCAACGAACAAACTGAACCAAAGCGTCAAAAATTTTACGGTGTCTCTCCCTAATTCAGGCGGATGCCTTCTAGAGCCAGTACAGAAGCAGCATCTGCATGGGTCTGTGCTCCATAGAACCTCCAAGAAACCTATAACGTCTTATATAGGGCGATAAAAGAATATTTGAAAATATCAAATATTTATTTTTCGAAGCAAATACGACCGAATAACAAGATTTGTTCGAGTCGTAGTCAAGATCTCGGATAAGCTCCCCCTCCCTTTTTGAAACAATCTCTTCGCCAAACGTAATAAAGAAATAAGTGAAATCAAATGGCTGGGTTTCGCCGTCCCTATACACTAGGCCTGCAATCGGCAAACAGGCCGCGGCGAAGATGTTTCGAGCACCTGACGAAGACCCTCCCTCGCGCCGCGCACGCCCTCCTCGGCCGATAGCTCGAAGTATTGGCTCCGTCAGCGCAGACGTTGCGACAGCTCGCGAACCACTGGGAAAAGCGCAAAAGGCGCGCAAGACGCGCCCAGTGTGGCGCGACCCGTGCGCGACGACGCTGTGAGGCCGGCCTCCGCCCGCGTGGTCGGTGCTTCGCGGCGAGCGGTCAACGCGGCATGCAAGCCTCCTTGCCGGCAGCGACGCCAAAAGCAGCAACGTGCGATGTGGGGGAGGCCACGCAGCGGTGGCGTCGGCGTGTAATCTGGGCGTCGTCGTCGTCCTCCCGAGGGGGAGCGCCCTGATGGGGGGGCTGCAAATGACACGCGAGGCAAACAGCGTTACCTCGGAAGCCAATTACCCGCCGCCGCGTGACACCGGAGCGCGCGCGCCCCGCCGAGACAAATCGGCTCCAATGACTGGGCTCGCCGGGGAAAATGGAGCCCCATTTGGAGAGGAAGCCCATCATTTGGGGCGCACGGCCCGTGTCGGATTGCGAGGACAACGGCGCCAATTTGTTCCCCGCGCGCCCACTCAGCCATTAAAAGCCTATGAATATTAATGCTCCGCACGCCCGCCTTTCATAAATATAGATTGTCAGTGGCCGACAGCGCCCCCCATTCCTCCATCCTCGCACCCTGCGCGCAGATTAACCTCCATCAGCGGCCGCCGCTACTCGCGACGCGCTGCAGTCTGCGGTCTCGCGCTTTCTTCTCTGCTCGGCGCGCACTTGGCGCAGCCAGCGACGCCATGCGCGGCACCTGTCTCGCCCCTCGCGGAGCGGATCCGACGCTACCTGCCGCCGCCATTCCTCCGCTGGCTGCCCCCAGCTCGACAGACAGCCGCGCTCCCCCATTAATAAATTGTCCCCGCGGCCCGACTGCGCTCCATTGCTCGCCTCCCTCGGAGAAGAGGGACAGAAACGCAAAGGCGGCTAACGAGCTTGTCCCGAAACGGCGAGCCCACATGCGACGCCTTCTGCTGACGTCAGGCGGCGTCTCGAGGGCGTCCCGTCACGTGGAGGCCAGGTGCCTCTTCTCGCGTGCAGCGCGCATCGTTAAGTATGCATGCGCGCCCCTCGGCGGCCGCGCAGAGGCGCCGCTCGAGGTAAACAGGCCTGGCTCCTGAGAACGGCGAGCAGGTCAGTCGCCCCGCTTGTCCTGCTGCTGCAATCCGTCAGAGTTGCGGCGCTGCGATGCCGGTAGGGGCAAGAAAGTGGATTGCACACCGCGGGAAGGCGGCAACGCGTTGGCGCGGATGGTGGACAGTCGACGCAAAGCAGGCCTGTCGGTGTGTTTGCGCAAGAGGATCATGGGTACAGGCAGATCGTGGCCGCTTCCTTGCCCCGAAAGGACACGAATGCGCCGAGTCGAATAGGAAGAAAGCGAGAGGGGTGGCACGATATCGATCGCACCCCCATCGACGTCTGTTCCTACGACATGGACACATTCTCCTGTGTAACAATACTACATTCACCTAAGCAGTCACCGGCGCGCAGAGAGGTGACATGGGTCTACATGGTTTATGCTATATGCCCTGCCTATAACACATGCTGCGAATCAATGGCTTTGGGCTGTCATGCCTACTTTGCATGCGTAGCTAGATACCGCTCTACAAATTAGGTTGCAACAGCACAAACCTATTGAGTTCTATTTTGGTGCTCGTCTTGAAGGTCTTCACAGAAGAAAGAGGAAAGAGTTTTTCAATAGAAAAAGCTTGCAGACCGATAACAGAACCTTTAATTCATATTTACAAGATATTGATTTCATTTCACCTTACTTTCTTCAAAAAGAAAAGATATTAATTTCATTTCACCTTACTTTCTTCAAAAAGAAAAGATAAGGGTGTTTTCACTGCCTGGTTCCTTGCCGATCCCTCAGGGTGGTTTGCGCCATTTCACTAAGGAACAAGAACAATATACACAGATGAGTCACACTGCATCATCCATTCAACAGTTACCCCCCCCCCCTTCCTTACCCAAACACACACACACAAACTCTCTCTCTCTCTCTCTCTCACACACACACACACACACACACACACACACACACACACACACACACACACGCACGCACACACGCACGCACGCACACACACGCGCGCGCGCACGCACACACACACACACACACACACACACACACACACACGCACGCACGCACACACGCACGCACGCACACACACACACACACACACACACACACGCACACACATCTACCCCTTCCTCTTATTTATAATGTCAAAAGCGAAGATAGAATTTGTATCGGTATTGACGGCCATAAGACTTTTAAAACATTAGGTAAATATTTATTACTGCAAACAATATGTTTGCGTGTCAGGATTTGAACAAAGTAGTGCATATGCACGAACATGCGGTATTAGGTGTAGCCACAGAATCAGAAAGCACTCGCTACACTGACTGCACCTGCAGAACCTCCATGCGCCATCTCTTGCAACATTGCGATTTCTATGCCTGTTTTGGCAATAAGCTATCCTATCAATGTTGGCCGGCACTTCTTGAAGCGCATGCTTCTTGCCGTACCAATAATGTCGCGGTCTGCGCTCTATACTTGTACTTTTTGTCCACTGGCTGGACAGCATGAAATGCTGTTGCAGCTGCAACGTGCAATGACACGTCTTGGCCCCTCAAAGTTGAGAAACAGGTAAGGCTAACGATGGCATTTTTCAACTTATTTGGCAGTAGATCAAATGGTCTCCCTGACCTGTTCTACAAAAATTACCGTCAAAATTGTTAGTATTCGTTTATTAATGCACCTCAAGCTTTTAAATCTTACCGTTGCCCGTATTCGAAGAATTCGATGAGGATACGAGTATGGGTTACATAAATTACGCTTTAACGCGCTAGCAATCGTGCGCTCACAAAAATTTGTTTGTAGTCGGCTATCCGGAATATCTACTTTTTCTGTTTATTAACGCAAATAAACGCGCGAAAAGCCTAGCGCGAGCCA
The DNA here is from genome assembly GCF_023375885.2 of Dermacentor andersoni. NCBI lineage: Eukaryota > Metazoa > Arthropoda > Arachnida > Ixodida > Ixodidae > Dermacentor > Dermacentor andersoni. The sequence continues at coordinate 52,203,065 of NC_092814.1, read as the reverse complement.
CGTGCTCTTCTCACTTGGATCTACAGCCTAAGAAGAAGCCGCAAGCTCAGTGCAATGCCGTTCTGATTAGTACACGTGGGCTAATTTGCAACAACAATTACAACAACAACAACAACAACAAACTTGTCCTCGAAAGAATGAGAACTCTCATAACGCGCTACCTGGCAGCGTATGGTTAGAAAGCGAGGAATAAACTGTAATGCAGGGAATTAAACTGAGATAAACGCATAAGCCAGTGATCACGCAAAAGTGAGGTCACCTAGCTAGCGTTGCGTGTATGCGAATCGCTGAGCCCCTGCTTCGCACGCAAATGCATTCGTCTTGCACTGGCTGGCGCGTGGCAGTGAATTGCATCGCAGTATATGTACAGGATGCGTGCCCACACGTGGATAGCGGTATATATCATCCTCTGTCCGAGCAGAGAGGCTTGGCAAGAGCTGGCCGAGTTGGATTTCATGCAGCGTTGAGAAATGGACGCAAAGACAAGCGAGCGCTGTCTCGCAAGTAATGTTTGACAGAGAGGAACATGATTGACTCATTGACTCGTTGATATCGACCATTGAACCTTTTGTCATGGTCCCTTGCGACTGATTCGGAGGCTCATGTGAGAAAGACGATGAGAAGGAGGATGATAAGAATTACATATATATAGCTTAGGTTTGAATAGACAGGCGCGTCGGTTATTGCATATTTGAATGAGTCTGGTACTCTATGAATACCTGAACATTTACTTGCTTCTATAGAGTGTGTGCCTCACCGATTGTTCATTATAGGTTAGTTGTGAGACAGCGTGTGTTTGTTTTAGAGTACCGTGTTGTTTTCCTTTAAGCTGCTTAGAAGTAGTCGGAAGAAATACAGCAGCTATCAGTATGACTGTACTGGGGATGCACAATCAACTGTTTAAATTTTTTTTTATAAAATCAAGATTATGTACAAAAGCGTTGGTGTCGATACAACAGTAAATTAAATGAGCACTTCGCCCACCCAGTTCCCAGGATCAATAAACGCACCGATACATCACATAGCCCCTTAGCTCGCCTTATAGGAAGTTTATGCATTCGCCGTGTCTGTTTGACAAACCCAAACAATGACTTAAAGAAGAAGAAAAAAAAAAACAAGGAAAGACGTAACTGCTTCCCGATCGATAATTGAGTTTCAGCTGGCCCGGCGCTCCCATTCATGATCAATGAATGCACACGTGAGATGTAAGAGCAGTCGAAATTTTTACAGTTGTACCCATTAAAGCTGTCACACCACCTATATATATAAACGAAAATGCATTAAAGCACAACAGATACGTCATCTCCTGACATACCACAGTGAAGCAAGAATACGACGCTGTCTTTAGTTAAGCCCAAAAAAATACACAACTGTTCTCATGTAGCGGCGCTCGTCCGGTGTTCTCGTGCGAGCGCTCCGCTAATCTAAGGGCTCGAAGGAGCGCGGCGTGAACCAAGAGTGGCGAAGACGACCGCCCTCGTAACTGCCAGCCTCATTTTTACCGCGCGCGCGCGTAGGCCGCGAAAAGCGGCGCGCTTAAGGAAGGCGTTAAAAAGCTGCCGAGGAGGAGTGTCGTAAAGTTCGCGCAGCAGGGACGAGCAGTAAAGCAAGTCCCCGTTTAGTGCCGCCCTCCATCAGGCGTCCGCCGCTAAGCCCTGCAACTGCGCGCCCCGCTTCGGTCTTCCCGCGTGCAGCCTCCATCGAGTATAGTACCACATATACCCTCCCCGCACACGCAGTTCACTTTTGCGCGAATGGGTTTGAACAGTTGTACCCCACACTTGCGCGAGCGACCTATTATCGGCAGCGCTCGTATTCCTTCTCAGGGGTCTTCGAAACCGCGGAAGGCGTGTAGCACAGCGTTCGTGGAAGAACGAACATTCTCACTTCAAAAGGAAAAAGAAGAAGAAGAAGAAGAGAGAGAGATGAGGGGCTATATATGATAAAATCGTTGATGCGTCCGTCTTGAGAGGAAGCTGCATATATATAGTATATGACAGAGGGATACATATGGCGGCGGCTTTTCGTCCATGCCCTCGCCCATGCCGGCGCCGGGATATGCATCTTCCGTTGTAATGATGTTTTGTGGTATACCTCAATGGTGCTGTGCGCCTGTTTATAGACCCTATTCTCGGCGGTCCCACGGGCACCGCCATGTTCGATCCCGTGGTGACGTGTCCATTGGGTTCTTCAGCTTCCTCCTTGTTTACCATGGATGTGCGTGACGCTCGGGGCGGCTAAGAAAACGTCTGTTTTATAGTATATTGTAGACGGTGACTGGGTGGACAACACGAAGCTTTGGCCGCAGCTTCAGATGACTTGTGGGCGCTTTCCGAGCTCATTACGCCTTTTCCAAACGGTGCCAGCAGCGTATACGGGTTCGTACTGATTTGAAGCGGAGCTGGAAATGTATTCCAAGCGCTCCAAGCTTCTCGCTTTTGAATTAAATCAGGTATATAGAGTCTTTTTCTCTTTGTTTTTATATGCCAATCGCTTTGAAGCAGCGTCTTGGCATGTTTCTGATTCAGTAATGTTCCTCTGTAAGATAACTTTCTGATTGTTGATTTTCTGCCTAATCGCTCGGGAGTGTGCATGCTCAGTTGCACTATATTTGTTCTTGCCTTGCATAATTAAGGCTTCTAATGTAGATGTTCGGTACTTTTTAGTCGCTTGTATAGAAAAAACGTACTATCGCTAGTCACTCGCTTAATCTTTGCACTGTCACGGAACGTCCAACTTCGAACATTGATGCCCTTTCGGTGCACTCTTGACCCAGGCCTCCACGCATTTATTCCATTCACGTATTCCTGATACGTGGCCGTAAGTCTGAGTGCGTGTATGTCGGGGTGGATGCGTGTAGATACCGTGTGAGAAACTTACTATACCAGGAAACGGCGCTGCTCCCTTTGTCACCGTGTAACGAGCAGACTCTTGCCGACATTTCCGGGGTTGAAGTCCTTTCTCAGGCAGCTATAGCGATACAAGGCTGGCGGATGAGTGAATATTTTTTTTTTTATATTCGAAGAAAGCTGCTCATCGCGAAAGGCCGGCTACGCAGGCATTCCTTGCGTAGCCGTGGTACGTCCATGAACTTGGCCACACAGATTCATTACGTTCTTTTACATGTCAATTACTATTGTTTCCGTCCAACTACTGCGTATGAAGGTCTTCCCTCTTGTGTTCCCCATTTTGCAGTGCGTAAGCAATCACCCAGCTGAATTTTCCGACAGCTGATCACACAGTAACAGGGTAGAAGCGGCAGTGATTTCGCGTTCGCGCACTTTTGCACTGTTTCGCCTGAGGCTACGCGCGAGGCGCCTCGCCGGTAGCGTCATCTCGTTCCTCTAGAGCAAACTACGCTCCGTGCAAAGGGTCCACGTGTCCGAGAGATTCATCAGAGCTTAAACATAATACCATTGTCACAGTGTACTCTTACACGTGGCGCCATGGCTGTTAGAAACATGCTCAGACGTATATCCGTTAGAGACCGTGCCACTGGCAATGTTTGTATTTGGACGACAAGCTAATTATTCAGATACAACAAGCTTTGCCCACAAATAAGTGTACTGTAACTGCCCTCTGCACGCGCTTCCGAGCTGCAAAACATGGTTCCAGAGGGGCGTTAATATTGAAAGAAGTCCGCCTCCTCTTTGACGAAAGTACCGAACGTAATTCGCTGGCGCTTCTATACATGTTCTCTCTACACATTAGATAGCACTTCCGTCAACACTGCATTTCCAGATTGGGACAGACTGTCAAGTTCTGCTTATTCTGGAAAATTTTAATACTGCCAGTGTGATACGTGATGGAAAGTATTAAATTGAATGGAATAAAGGAAGAGCACACGCGACAAACGTTGATTGAAACTTTTATATACAAGCAACGCAACCGATAGAAGATATTGAAGCGATAAAAGGCAACAGAAAAAGCGCAAACAAGAGCACACAACACGTGGTAAAGAAAATAAAGAAAACACCTCAAGTGGTAATAACGAGCCTCGTACGCAAGAAGGAGCGGGCACCTCACCCATCGATGACAATAACTGAGGCTCATATGATGCTTCAGCAATTTTCTTTTAGGCGTATCTTTGCTTAGGAGTTAGAGCACATGATCGAGGCAGCTGTCTGAATGTCGCATATTCTTTGTTTTGTTTACTGCGTCTATTGTACTTACGGTGTGCGCGCGTGATTGTGCATGTGTGAAAGACTTTCCACCGTCTTTCTCTTTTCTACTCCGTGGCTGATACGCAAGAAGGAGAAGTACAGAGACAGGAGAGTGCGTGGCTCTGTATATACCCCGCAAGCTAATTTCCATTAGTCGCGCTCAAGCAACCCTATACGCGATGGATCCAGTCGCCCGTCTCCCTGCGCCTCTTCCTCGAGCCGGACCAGCCGCGCGGACCAAGTGAGTCGGCGGCGGCGGCGGCAAGGGTGAGGGTGCCCGGGAAGAGACCGTAAATCGCGCGGACTCCGGCGAACGCCTCGACTATACGCGCCGCGGTGCTGGGAATCAAGTGAGGCGCATCCGCGGAAGCCCGCTTTCCGAGTGAGCGCCCGGCCGCGGAGCTGCGCTTCTGGCGCTGTAATTGACCTATTTGGAGGTAAAACGCCGGCTAATTGCGGTGCTGCTCGAGGCGATCGATCGCTACCCCGCTTCTATATCCTCCTCTTCTTAACCCGCCTGTGCTCTAAGGCCGCCACCGCTGGCGCCTAATTAGCTCGCTACACCACCTCGCTGCGCGAGAGGCCAAGACGGTAACGTCTCGGAAAGGAGAGAGAAGCGAAAGACAAACAGCCGCCTCCCCCTCCCCCGCAACCTTCCTTCCATCTCACGGTGTTCAAGTATACTGTCTCTCGTCTATGCAGGTATCGATGCGTACCCGGCTAAAGAAGATTTGGTCCTGTAAGGTTCTCTGTGCAACCACCGTAGATGTTTCGCAACGCTCCGAGGAAACGAACCTGAACTGTGTTCCTTGCTGACTCTCTCTGGTACAGCATGTTTTCTCCTTCTTTCTTTTTTTTTTTTTTGCCAGTGTGGTAAGACTTCCAAATAAATAAAGCAGACAAGGTCATTGCCTCTTACCGCTATGTGTGTGCACGAAATCAAAACGTGTATTATCACATGAAGAAGAAAACTTTACGTTACACCAATTACTCACATCACTAATGATGTCAAATTAAGGTAATCAGTAATGGTGCGAAATTACTAGCGCAGTAACTGGTTATGAACAAATATATTTAAGCGGTCAGAAGGTTCCATATTGCTTGTAAAAAATCTGGATGCTGAAGGCGTTGCAACTGCCACAGCGGTGTGTTGGGGGAGCTTTGAACGCTTAAATACAGGGGACACGTTTTCGAAGATAGCGCCAAATGGTCGCCTACTCAATGGACAGAATTAGCAGAAGCGTAAATACTAGCAGGCTCTTACACTAGCAAGACGACTGCATTTGAGCGAATTTCGGCGTACAAGAATGATATAGAGCGCGTAGTACCGCTTACACTTATCAATGTTTGCCCACGGTTCGATGGCCCTGGTACATTATTCAGCAAGATATTTAACGAATATAAATAAACACACCACGTGAGTGCACGAGTGTCGCCATGTCGCACTATCGATTTTTCACAACGTGGCAATTCATAGCACTTGCGGCACGAACGCTTTATACAAAGTGTTCGGTGAGGTATACATCAGCCATCATGAAGGGGCAGCGCAAGATGACGAAAACAGAAGGCACAAACACACAGGACAGCGTGTGTTCCTGCCTTCTGTCTTCGTCATCTTGCGCTGCCCCTTCAAGATGTTCAACCAGTACCAACTCGCCCAAATGTCAATCCTTCTACAATATATCAGTCAACTTACCACAACGTATTTCTGGACTGCACTAAATGATATAATTTATCGATGTATTCAGTAGCAAGGATAAAGGCGATAACAAAAAAAAATAAAAAATAAAGGAGCGGTAAGTGGAACCGACGATGAGTACGTCATACATTATAAATAGCGCACTACATCTGCAGGCTTGCAGTGGCGCCTGACACCGGCGAAAGATGCCGAGAGCGAGTGGGGCTATACTAATCAAGGAACAACCAAATTAGGAAAACCCACTAAGCTTGAACAAAGACACTCCCTCACCAGAACAGGAATTGGCCACCCTGTTCCAGTATTCGGCCACAACCTCCCTAATGAAATGATCTCCTCAAAGAAATGGCCCTCATTCCCCTGCAGTGGCTGCGGAGCATCTGACCAAGGCGGCGGTCAGACTTGCAACGCAGCAGAGGATGCTGAGAATATCTGGGTCCGGACAGGTCGGCAATGGAAACTGACCCTTGAAACGTTTAACACTCGAACCCTCTCGAGTGAGGCAAGCTTAGCAGGACTCTTCGAAGAACTATCAGACAATGTTTGGGATATTATCGGCCTTAGTGAGATTAGAAGACCTGGTGAGGCTTACACATTGCTGAATAACAGCCATGTCCTCTGCTATAGAGGTCTCCCGGATAAGAAGCAATACGGGGTGGGATTCCTAATCCATAAAGACATAGCGGACAACATTGACGAATTTTACAGCATCAACGAGAGGGTAGCAGTAGTCGTAATCAAACTCAATAAAAGGTATAGATTAAAGGTAATACAAACCTACGCTCCAACGTCCACTCACAACGATGAGGAAGTAGATCAGTTTCATGAAGATGTTGAATTAGCGATTAGAAAAGTGCAAACGCGGTGTACAGTAGTAATGGGGGACTTCAATGCAAAAGTGGGGAAAAAGCAGGTGGGTGAACAGGCAATTGGCAACTACGGTGTCGATTCTAGAAACAGTAGAGGCGAGATGCTGGTAGAATTCGCAGAAAGGAATAAGCTGAGAATAATGAACACTTTCTTCAGGAAACGTAGCAACAGAAAATGGACCTGGAAAAGCCCTAATGGTGAAACAAGAAATGAAATTGATTTCATACTTTATGCCGATCCCAGCACAGTGCAGGGTGTTCAAGTAATAGGTAGAGTAAAATGTAATGATCATAAGTTAGTGAGGGCCAGGATCCACCTGAATTTAAACAGAGAAAGAGTAAAATTGGTCAAGAAAAAAACAGGTCAACTTAGAGGCAGTAAGGGTAAAAGCAGACAAATTTAGACTGGTACTTGCAAATAAGTATGCAGCCATATAACAGAGAGATGATGATGATGACATAGTGGTAACCAATGAAACCGTAACGAGGCTGGCTTCAGAGGCAGCGATTGAAGTGGGAGGCAAGGCACCAACGCAACCAGTAGGCAAGCTCTCCCAAGTAACAGAGGACCTAAAAAAGAAACGACAAAGAATAGAAAGTGTCCAACTCAAGAGATAAGATAGAATTCGCGGAATTGTCAAAACTGATCAACAAGGCGAAAATAAGTGATATTCGAAACTATAACATGAGAAAGACTGAAGAAGCCGTAGAAGATGGACGCAGCCTGAAATCAGTGAGAAAGAAACTTGGCATAGGACAAACCAAGATGTATGCGCTAAAAGATAAGCAGGGCAATATCATCAGCAATCTGGAAGATATAGTAAAAGCAGCGGAAGAATTCTATACTGACCGTTAGAGTAGCCAGACGAGTCAGGAGCTCTCTATTCTAAACAATAAAGACCAGTATACTGAAACTCCTCCTATACCTAGAGATGATGTCAGAAAGGCCTTGCAAGGCATGAAACGGGGAAAAGCGGCAGGAGAGGATGAAATAACAGTCGATTTAATCAAAGATGGAGGAGACATAATTGTAGGAAAACTGGCGGCTCTCTTTACGAAGTGTCCATCGACTGCAAGGGTCCCAGAAAACTGGAAGAATGCAAACATTATACTAATCCACAGAAAGGACGACGTTAAAGAACTAAAAAATTATAGGCCCATTAGCTTAGTCCCAGTATTATATAAAATATTTACCAAAATAATCTCCAACAGAATAAGGACAACACTGGAATTTAGTCAACCAAGGGAGCAGGCTGGCTTCAGGAAAGGTTACTCTACAATGGATCACATCCATGTTTTTTAAACAGGTTATCGAGAAATCTGCAGAGTACAATAAACCTCTCTATATGGCTTTCATAGATTACGAAAAAGCATTTGATTCAGTAGATATACCAGCAGTCATAAAGGCATTGTGTAATCAAGGAGTACATACCGCTTACGTAAATACCCTAGAAAAATATCTACAGAGATTCCACAGCCACCTTAATTCTACACAAGAAAAGTAGGAAGATACCTATAACGAAAGGAGTCAGACAAGGAGACACAATCTCTCCCATGCTATTCACTGCGTGCTTAGAAGAAGTATTCAAGCTATTAAACTGGGAAGGCTTAGGAGTAAAGATCGACGGTGAATACCTCAACAACCTTCGGTTTGCCGATGACATCGTTCTATTCAGCAACAATGCAGACGAGTTACAACAAATGATTGAGGACCTTAACAGGGAAAGTGTAAGAGTGGGACTGAAGATTAATATGCACAAGACAAAGATAATGATAAATAACCTGGCAAGGGAACAAGATTTCAAGATCGCAGGTCAGCCTCTAGAGTCTGTGGAGGAGTACGTTTACCTAGGTCAACTAATCACAGGGAACCCGGACCATGAGAAGGAAATTCACAGAAGAATAAAAATTGGTTGGATCGCATACGGCAGACATTGTGAGCTCCTGAATTAGAGCTTACCATTATCATTGAAAAGAAAAGTATACAATCAGTGCATTTTACCGGCGCTGACATACGGCGCAGAGACTTGGAGGCTGACAAAGAAGCTTGAGAACAAGTTAAGGACCATGCAAAGAGCGATGGAACGAAGAATGCTAGGCATAACTTTAATGGACAGAAAGAGAGCAGTTTGGATCAGAGAGCAAACGGGCATAGAGGATGCTCTAATAGACATTAAGTGAAACAAATGGCGCTGGGAAGGTCTTGTAATGCGCAGACTAGATAACCGTTGGACCATTAGGGTAACAGAATGGGTACCAAGAGAAGGGAAGCGCAGTGGAGGACGGCAGAAGACTAGATGGAGTGACGAAATTAGGAAATTTGTGGGTGCTATTTAGAATCGGTTGGCGCAGGACAGGGGTAATTGGAGATCGCAGGGAGAGGCCTTCGTCCTGCAGTGGGCATGAATAGGCTGATGATGATGATGATGATGATGATGATGATGATGATGATGACGACGACGATGATGATGATGATGATGATGATGATGATGATGATGATGAACAGCAGGAAATCCGGGGCTGAGGACGTATACCGGCTGTCTCAGCGAACACTTTCAAAATTTTTTAAAGGTCGCCTGTGGCAGATAGCGCAATTCTCGTTCATGACCTGGTCTACTCGAAGAGATGCACATTACTTGCACAAAAAATTGAAATGCATAAAAACTAATTAACAAACATTCACTAATTAAGTTTTGAACTAACTACCTTATGGCTCATATTGCAACTTACAAATTCTAGCCGTGGAGTTCGTAAGGCGGATGCACTTGGAACGAATTCTCAGGATGACACCAGTTTCAGGATATTAATTCCCGAACTTTGCGGAGAAATGCATTGGCGTTTCAGTTACTCGTGGGCCTGAATCCATAAAGCGATATATTGTTAAGAAAGTAACTGGTAAGACCAGTTACGTAAGTAGACCATTTTATGAACTATAATTGCGTTATCTGCCACGGGCAACCTTTAAAAAATTTTTAAAGTGTTCGCAGAAACACTCTGTATCTCATTTACGCCGGAAGAAAGCTGCGGCCGCTGTAGTAGAGGAGGAGGCCGCTGGAGCCCGCCATAGGAGTCAGTTACGCTGGGTTGCTGATAAGTACTTAGCTTTACACCCGAAAAACAAGTCACTTTCGCCCGAAGGGCGACACATTGACAGAGACAGCAAGGTGTCGCGTTGCGCTGGGACTCTTCTGTTTGGGGTCTCTATACATACTCTGGGATTCAGCCACAGGGATGTTTGCTCCGCAGTCCTGGAATCACTTAAGGAGTCACACCGAATGTCACGTTAAACCTGTATCTTTTCCTCTTTACTTTTTTGTGTGCTTTTCAATTAATGGTGACTGATTCTTTCCACTATTATTGCTTTCATTTACACACGTAGTTCCAGCATTCAACAGCACTTACTTTACATTGCACTCCTCAAGGTTTATTTGTGGTTATAACTTGAAATAATCCGCCCAATTCTCGGCCAATGCCCCGCAGTGGTTATGAGTTGGATGCGCGCAACATCACCGACTCCTCGAACGGTGTTCAAACTACACGCGGGTGCGACATATTGGCGCGACGAAGCACGCAATGCCGCACGTGCTGGGCAGACTCGTAGGACATGCACCCTGGCATCCGCGAAATGTCTCTCGCACGCGGGAAGTTCTTAAGGATGTTCTGTTCCGCTTGCTGACCCAACCGTCCGTGGCCTATGGCGTTACATCAGAGATATATACAATAAGGACAAGACGAGCCCCATGCTATGGCTACCTGTTCTGAGTAATCTTGTTGCGCTGAAGCGTTTTTCATCATCCTATACGCAAATGCTCATTGTAAACATTGGTTAGTGTGGTTTTCTCCCTGAAGCGTATCATTTTGTTAGTTTGAGTAATGATGTACTTGACAAGTGACAGAGAAAGAAAGAGGCGTCCATATATATATATATATATATATATACATATATATATATATATATATATATATATATATATATATATATATATATATATATAGAGAGAGAGAGAGAGAGAGAGAGAGAGAGAGAGAAATGCAGAACATCACGGCGACGGTATCCCATATAACTGCTATCGCAATAAATATTAAGCGAGGAAGCCCCCACGTCATCTCCACCACCGGGCGATAATTAGCAGAAAGAAGCGTAACCTGAGGAAGAATAGGAAGACCAGTACTCTACTCTACTGGTGACGCAAGACCCTGAAAACCAGCTATGGCTGGTGGACAGGGCTCGGGCGGCGGCAATAATGAGCCATAGCTACCTGTACTGAGGAGGTCACCTGTCTTCGGGCTCAAGTCGAAGAAGCCTGGTCAAATAAACAATGAAGTCTATTTTTCTCTCTCTGGGAAGCTGTGACTGCCACAACATTATGCATAATCCGCCAGAAAGTCAACGCACTTGCAACATCGATCATGCAGCTTCTTAACTCCCCTCAAATACTTTTCTGCTGGTGTATCGATTCATTTGCAGCATTGGTTGCCTACAGAACGTTCCCAAATCGTTGTCCCTTTATGTGTTTTATGAGATTGAGGAAAATGTTATTGTCAATAGGAGCCAAGTCTCGTGAATATAGGGTGGATGGGGCAGACATATTATCAGAACCTTACAAGCCGCAGAATACGAGAAAAACAAGAATACTCGCGCAGCTTGGGCCGCGCACCCTGGAGTTCGAATTTCCAACCTATAAGGCTTGTTCCACATAGATTCCACCAACTGAGTGGAACATCAATAGCTTCTCGAGACTTAGTGTTAACAATACAACTTAAGATTGTGCGTCGCATTTTTTTCTTGTCGTTGTTGTCAGGTTTTTTCTTTTGTATATTGTGGGGATGCACGACTCTCACGCGCCACTGATATGTTGTTTTCTCGCATACCTCCCATCTCCTGTATCCGGCTTCGCCGCGTGGCTTTACTGCAGCTGTCGGTATGCTTGCAGGGTAGTACGAGAGTCGGCGTGAGTGTTACTTTGCTAACGCCGCCTAATGGCGGGGTTACTTGGGCGCAAAAAGGAGAAGGCTCTTCCTCTTTGGTTCGGGTTCGGCAAGAGGCGTGGACATTCTGCGCATGCGCCAACCCATGCTTCTGCGAGGCCATCTCGCGAGGCCTACCCCGGAATGGACGAACACGATCGTTCGAACGCGCCACAGTTCGTGTGACCGTACGCGCGAATGACCCGAATTGGTGTCCAGCATGGCCGGGGCGAACATATTCGCTCGTTATCCGGTCGCGGTGAGTCGGACTTCCGCGATCTGTCGCGCGCCCATCGGCATGTTTTGTGGATAGCAACTCGGCTAGCAGGCATTAGTCTATGAAAGGTGGAATAAATGCCCTTGTGATTGTTTGCACTACTGTGTTGTCGTTCCTTTGTCCCAAGAGCGCGGGTGAGAACCCCGCATCTGGCTGCCCAACGTGGCCTTGTTGGGGCATCGGACGATAGTTTTAAGTTTTACTTCGTTTATGACCTTTGCTTGAACCGAAGCGTAGAGCTAGCGTGCAATTTGATCGCTAGCGTCGGCGGCATGCTTTCTTGAGCGAGGCGACGGTGGCTGTAGTGTATTTGAACTTTTCAGCATGCTAGGCCTTTTCGTAAATGATTTTTTTAATGACATTCGTGGGTACGAGAGCCACGTGTTCTACATCCTGGGAGAGCGAAGCTTAGCGCTCGCGGAGCATTGGCAAGCCTAAAGCGAGTGAGTACGGAAGCCTCATGTGTGGTCCGAATTTATTATGTAAACAGCTTCTATCTCTTCGATGAAGTCGCGGCTCTGGGAGCCGGGTGGCCGCGGGCCACGGTTGCCGCTACGGGATGACTGGTATTGCTGCATGGCACCGGGCGCTCCGCCACCGTCTGGGACGGTGGGCGCCGTCAACTCGGATGCTGTGTGCACCGAGCGGGGTAGGACTACCTAACAGAGCTGACGTCTCCTCGCGGCTGCCTGTTTTGCGTCCATTTTCGGTGTTGTTTTTTGGATGCCGGTTGTTGTCAGGGTAGAGACGCTTTAGGCATAATGCTTTACGAAGCTGCCTGTCGCACGTGGAGGGACACAACCTGGTGGACCGTGGCGTTGAGGTGTTGCAGTTTGCTTCCCTCATTCTAGTTAGCCTCGCACGAATTGAAATTACTCATTCGACTGAAGGAAGCGAGGTTCGTTCACGTGAACTTAGCATCTGAGTAGCCGCCCGATCTCTTGCTAGCCGAGTTGAACTTCGTACCACGTGGGCGATGCGCATGCAGAATTCCTCTCCCTTGCACTACTTTAGTGTTTGCTGAGTGCGTTGAGTGGTACGCAGCCTGAGTGCACGGAGTCATCCCTGGTTTGCTGTGGCCTGCACATCGTCTGCGCTGCTGGCCCGGACTACGATCGAGCCACCCCGCGCAATGGTGATGCTGTGGCCAGTTCGGCGCAGCGACTTCGGCGGCCGCCTGTATCCGGCTCGCAACCCTCGGCGGCAGAGAAAAGAGCTGGCGGTCACCTACAGCTACTGCGGCTCTCGCCAGCAGGGTGCGTCGGCGCGAGCGACGCTTGCTTGCAACGACTACTGCATCGCCGTTTGCGGAGTCTTGGGCTGGAATTGTGCCGTCGAGTCTGCAAAGCTGCTGCTGCTGCGACCAGCGCACGCTAGCGGTGTACACAAGGACAATGTCGGCTCGCATGTTATGGACAGCGTGTGGACATTACCTCGGCACGGCCACTGTTGCATGTACTACCTTGTTCGCGAAGCACGCGTTGAAGTTAGACCGTGTGACATTTTTCGCCGGAACATGTAGCGATTTAATGTTGGGGTGATGTGGGGATGCGCGACTCTCACGCGCCCCCTGATATGTTGTTTTCTCGCATAGCTCCCATCTCCTGTAATCCGGCTTCGCCGCGTGGCTTTATGCGGGTGTCGGTATGCTTGCAGGGTAGTACGAGAGAAGGCGCGAGTGCACTCTGCTAACGCCATCTAACGGCGGGGTTACTTGGGCGCAAAAAGGAGAAGGCTCTTCCTCTTTGGCTCGTAGTCGGAAAGCGGCGCGGACGTTATGCGCGTGCGCCGATCCATGCTTCTCCGAGGCCGTCTCGCAAGGCTACCCCGGAATGGACGAACACGATCGTTGGTGTCCAGCATGGCCGGGGCGAACATATTCGCTCGTTATCCGGTCGCGGTGAGTCGGACTTCCGCGATTTGTCACGCGCCCATCGGCATGTTTTGTGGATAGCAACTCGGCTAGCAGTCATTAGTCTGTGAAAGGTGCAATAAATGCCCTTGAGATTGTTTGCACTACTGTGTTCTCGTTCCTTTGTCCCAAGAGCATGGGTGAGAACCTCACAATATATACCGGGTCTTTTTTTTTTTAGAAGGTCCGAAGTTTTTATAAACTGCCTTTGGCACATAGCACAATTCTAACCCTTGACCTAAGTTATTCGATGAGGCGGCGATTATCTCTACGAGAAATCAAAATGCTTCATTAAATAATCGACATAATTACGCTAACTGAATTTTTTGAATTGGTTACCTTACGGCAAATATTTAAATCTACGAATTATAGCCGGTGAGTTCGCAAGTACGACCCCTTGGAACGAATTCTCAGGACTGCACCAGTTTCAAAATATCAATTTTCAAACTATCCGCCGAAATGCATTGGCGTTCCTGTTACTTCTTTTGGGACAACGCTGATTTGTGCATTGAAGCACAAAAGTAACTGTAGCACCAATGGATTTCGTCTTGAAAATTAATATCTCGAAACTGATGCAGTCCTGAGAAATCCTTCCAAGTGGATGTACGTAGCCACCTCACCGGCTATGATTCGTAGTTTTAAATATTTGCCGTAAAGTCATTCAGTAAAAAGTTAGAGTGATGATTTTAATTCATTAATTAGGCATTTTGTTTTCTCGAACAAATAATGGCCGCCTCATGGAGTAATGTTGTTTAAGGATTAAAATTGTGCTATCTGACACAGGCGACCTTTAAAAATTTTTGGACCTTATTAAGAAAAGGAAAGCACCCGGTATTTGTACTGTCACAATGAGATACGTTTATTTGAAAATGCGAGGGTGAACGATGATAGCAGAATATACATACAGTCCCGCAACACATTGTATTCGGGTTTCCTGACATGTGTATTACATACGTTTGTTATATTATTTACAGCCCCGTAGTGGACGTACTTATTTTCTACGGGGGTTGCTAAACTGTGAACTTATGAACGCCGATTGCCGTTATGCAATGTATGTATGTTATTACTTTCATGTGGCCACTGATATTTCTTTATTATTATTATATATTTTCTTTTCTGCTCGGGGTGAAGCCGCGTCAGGCCTCAATTAAGGCCTTTAGCTTTGCCTCAGTTTTTTGTAGAACAACCGAAATAAACGATCTTTCTCCTTCTAATGTTTGCAAAAGATGTACCACTTACTTATTCATGGTCCTTGAAGTTTTCACGCCGACTACGCTTGTCAAGTGAATCTACGAGAGGTATGTTCAAAGCCGACTAGAGAGAGGCGCTCTGTGACAGCGCGCCTGCAAGCGTAGTATTGCACGACGAACGCCATCGTTTACACACATCGCACTGCACACTGCCCGAAATATGGAGGGACCAAGCTGACGAAATAGGCAAGTATACTGCGTCTACAGGCATAGCAACCAGCTTTATAGTGAGTTAAACATGCAGCCATCAAAGCACGCATGCCTCAAGGGCTGCTGGGATCACTTCGTGGATAACGACGTCATACGCCCCTTTGATGTCCAGGAATAAAGCAGCGCAAGTACATGTACACTTTTTTCAGTGCGAGACGCATTACATACAGCACATGATTTCGGAACGCCATCAGCGAAAAAAAACAATAAAAGAAAAATTCACGCAGAAACTCATCTGGGAGTTGTATGAGTGCGCGTAAGCGATGACGTTCCGATCATTACTAGCCGTTATCGCTCTTTAGCGCCTTATCCATCCGCGTCAAACCACTATGAACCGTGATGAAAGGTACACCGGGGGCGGCTGCGTATATGGCACGGCTGCGCGGACCACGTCTTGAAAGCGATCAGCGATGCGGACAGAGTGTGCCGACTGCTGATAGCTCCGCGCGCTGTGTTCTCGCCGCTTCGCGCTCAAGAGACACGCGCGGGCCCACATGTTGAAAACGATCTGCGAAAGGGGCCGGGTGCGGCTTGTGTTGAGAGCATCCTGAGCGCTGTGTTCTCGCCGCCTCGTTCGCGTTGAAGCGACAGGCAGCATGAAGGTCAAGTCACTCGCTGCTGCAGGCTTTATTTTGAAAGCGATCGTCTTACGGGACGGACGGACAGAGGGACGGATGGACATTTTTCTCGTTGGGTAAGCATATAAATGCTTACGTGTTTAAAAGAAAACCAAGTATGGTCGCACCCAATGCATTTGCCTTCGGTTTGACAGGCGCCCAATATTTCGCCGTACTACAAATTTCTTGATAACTAAACTGCCGGCTGAGTGCGAAGTAGCAAACTAAACTTTCTCGCGAATACTGTGCTCCTAAGGTTATTTAGGTTGGCTGTACGTAGCTAGGTCAATAACGTTATTAATCGACGGCCATCCCGAAAGTCAGCCACTGTAGGCATTTGTAAAAAGTCAGCCACGTAGGCATTATGAGTATCATAATGTACCATAACGTACCCATCCAGACATACGAGGAAAATCTTTATCATATTTTCACCTACGAAGCCAGTCAATGGAATTGCACAGTATACGATGGATGTTCCCAATAAGAGAAAATAAGTAAATGGGGTTTAGTGGCGCAAGAGCGACTAAAGCTATGCTGCGCCAAACACAAGGTGTTATAAAACCCAATTTAAAGATAGCGAAAGCTGTGCTGATCTTAGCTTGTGTAATGGATCATCTCCTAAAGCTAGAATAGGATGTAAATGTATGTGAAGTTTATGTGAATTGTGCAGTAGTCTTCGTCTGGGTATGTTTCAATATGTGTACATGTCAGTAAAAAGTGCATCACTGTTAGCGGTTCTTGACACTTCTCGCATGTTGGTGGGTCTTCTTTTGTAAGTAAAAAAAAAAAATGTGTGTGAGATGTGTGTGCGCAATCCGTAGTCGCCATAAAACTACTTTGACAAACCGTTCCTGGTGATTACGCGACTTCCACTCGCCAAGTACGCATTTAGTAAGATGCAGCCTGTTGTTTACACAATAGTCCCATTCGCATTGCCATTTTTGTCATTAAGGCTTCCCGAATCGCTAGGATACAATCTTCGTATAGAATTGTTGTGTTCTTATGCCTTTGTACATGGCCATGGATGCCCATCTATCCGCTGCTTCATTACTCGGTATCTCAACATGGCTTCGGACCCAGCAGAAAGGAATTGATCTCCCCTATTTGTTAAAAATCACCATGTTTAAAATATCCCCTAGCAGGGGTTCACACTCAGATTTCAGATTTAGAGCTTTTAGTGTACTTAACGAATCAGTGTATATGACTACGTTTTTGTGCTTGTCAGTGACAATTTCTTTAACTTAGCCAGCAAATTTGCGAGACGTATTCACTTGAAATGAATTTGCAGCATGACAGCAGTTTCGAGATATGGTTCAAAGTGTAAGATGAAATACATTGGCCGTCCGGTTACTTTTGCATTTTGTTAAAAAAATAAGTGAAGCAGTGCATTTTCACGGCGAGCTTGATGGCCCATATCTCCCTCTATGGAGGTCAACGAACTCGCCCACTCCGAGGCCCGAGAACTTATCGACCAGGCCCCGGAGGACACAGAAGAGCCCACTAGACAGACAACATAGCAAGAAAACCATTCAACACTACAGACTCAACCGCAGAACACTCCCACCACCGCATCCACAGCTCACGAAGATGCAAGAGACAACACTCAGATTGTTGCAAACCAAAACGTTCCTACACCCAAGGAGGTTTCATCCCATGTTCCCTACTCAATATGATGAACAATGTAAATACTGCAAACAGCTACAAACACTCCGGCATATTATCACAGATTTCAAACAAAATCCAGACTTGTCGCCTCTACTCCCTACCCCCCCCCCCACCCCCAAGAGCAGTGGGAGACGCTGGTTGGTTGAGAGGGGGGTCGCAGCCAAGACGGCGCATGGATTCCCGTGAAGAGGAAACCACTCCTGCAAATCAAGCCACCCTTATGCCCATTAAAGATGTTTTATCTGTCTCGCTCTCTCTCTCCAAACTGATGTCATCCTGGAAATTCATCCTGAGTGGACACGCTTTCAAACTAACCGGCCACAATGAGTAAATTGCAATATCTGCGATAAAGCAATTAATTAAGAAGTTAATTAGTGATTTTTAATTGATTTAATAAGTGTTCCGACTTCGCGTGCGCGTAATGTCCTCCTCGCTGAATAGTCCTGCTCAAGGACTAGAATTATGTTATTCCTAAAAATTCCGGAAAACTTAGAAAAACGATCACTTCATATATATATATATATATATATATATATATATATATATATATATATATATATATATATATATATATATATATATATATATATGCACGCACACTATTTTTAAAGATTTCCTATGTAGACTGTGATAACAGAATGATGTGACTGAGTTAGCTATCTTGTGCGCATGCCTTCCGTGCTCTTAAACCCATCGCACGTGTGGCGATAAGCGATGCACCATGCCTACATAAATCCTTGTTTTTTTTTTTGTGCAATAAAGGAACCTTGCAAAAGCTGCTGCTGCTGCGTCCACATGGGTTATTACATAGACCGAGCCATGGCTGTCGGAGTGCAACTGACACTCCAACGGTGTTGCCGAGTGCCATTGTCCGGACCCATATAAACGTCGGTGTGCACAACGTTGACGTGCTTTTGTGGACCACCGGCAGTGGCTGTAGCCTCGGGCGTAGCTATTGCGGCCCGGATGCCGGCTTGATGCGCAAGCACAGCATTGCTGTCTAGTTGCTTGAGAGAGGTACATCGGAGAGCCCATCTGTACATCGATGCACACCTGTACATCGGAGAGCCCATCTGAGAGCAGGAAAGAACCCTACACGAGAGGTCGTGTAGCGAAACAACTGAGCATGATGTTCCTAATGGTGAGTTCAGATGTTCTCGAGAAAACTGGTCGAAAATTAAATATTTCGCTAAGCCCCACCAATCTACAGTTTTTATTTATTTTTTTGCTATGGAGAAGTGTTTAAAATCGCCCTTGGTAGATAGCATAATGCCATGTCATTTAGCTGGATTACTGAAAGAGGCGGACAGTACTTGCACGAGAAATCGAAACGCGCCTTTGACTAATTAAGAAAAATACACTAATTACGCGTTTAATCAATTAATTTACCGCGCATATAGTAATTTGCGTATTGTAGCCGGTGAGCTCCCATATCTATAGCGTATCCACTAAGAAATAATTTTCAGGTTGACATCAGTTTCGAAACATTCATTGACAAACTATGCGACGATATACGTAGGCGTTTCAGTTATTTTTGTGCTTCAACGGATAAGACGGCGGTTTGTTGCACGAAACCCGTGCGATTCTTAGAACTCATTGCAAGTGGATATGTCTTGCGAACTCGCCGGCTACAATTCGTAAATTGCAGTATGCGCCACGAAATAATTAATTAAATGTTAATTAGGTATTTTTGTTAGTTAGGCCATTGTGTATTTCGTTTTCTCGTGCGCGTAATATCCACCGCTTCAAGCAAAAAAAAATTCTTTACAGTCTGTAAAAAGAACACACCGCGTTTATGGATGAATGAAATAAGTACTTTAAATCAGTTCCACAACATGAATAACATCATGCTTGAAGTAGTCGTGTATCCCTGTATTGGCTCCTTTAGAAAATCTTGGTTCATGTAATGTAGGATCATTATATAGCATATAGCCAACAATGTTAACGTGGGCTGTATTCGATATCTTTTATTCTATCACAACCCTCTATAAGTCTTTCGGCGTCCCCGCCGAAGTAATCTCGAAGTGTCTGCCGAGACGTTTATATATATATATATATATATATATATATATATATATATATATATATATATATATATATATATATATATACCGCGAAAAAAGAAACAAGATCGGGCTGCCTGTTCGCCAGGTTGCGAGTCAGCAATGTTTCCTGGCCGTCCAAATTATTCGGGAGTCGCCCATTACGGCCTGTCTCATAATCAGATCGTGGTTTTCGCACCTAAAACTCCCTAATTAATTTTTTTATATTTACCCTGGACCACGCCGCCGACAGATATCCAGGGAATAATAGAGGGCTTTAAGATGGCAGTAACACTTCTAGCTGCTCTGATACGCTGATGCCACGCTCTTCAGTTTATCTATATATCAGCACCATGGTGAAACAATTTAAGCGAAGGCAGTGAGTAAGATCTGAAAGGTAGGAAGGAGAGAAGAGGACCAAGTAAATGTGTATTTCCACTTTACGACTGGGGCACGCCACCTCCATGATGAATGCTGTGTTTTTAGCGGTGGAAGACTTCTGCGTACTCACCTACAAATGCTTTGTTCTAACCGATACTGCTATGAAACCGCCGAAGACTTCGTGCGCATAATATTGTACCGGCATCGATGCAACACCAAAAGGAACATGCTGCTGAAGGACTATGATTGGCTAACATGCTATGATTTGCAGACGATAGGCAGCTTATCTACAAAACAGCCTCGAGCTGAAACAACCTAAACGAAACCAGTTGTAAAAACCGACGATTTCCAGGTGGCATGTACATGAAGAAGCAAGTTGACATCCATAGCCTACTGTGACCATACGAAGTGCTCGAACAACGACTTGGCGCAAACCGCTGGAAAATACACTCACGGCTTTTTACTTGCATGAAATTTTGAAGTGCCCGAGCACCTCAAAATGAAACGGTGCAGTAAGGGCGTTCTGCTTACGAATGCACTCATTTTCAAAATTTTCAGCGAATGTAAGGGTGTAAAAGGGTGTTCCGACAGCCACTCCACCCTCGAGGGTGTAATTTTCCTTAACGTGTACAGTAACTTCAGCGGCCGACGGCTTGATCGACAAGCGGGATTCTTTGCTCGAAACATTGCAGGAAACCGTTTTTTTTTTTTTTTTTTTTTTTTTTTATATAGGAAATGCTGTGGATTCGCGTCAGCAACTTCACCGCTCATCTTGAGGCACACGCGCCCATCTCTGACGTGACTGAGCACAGGCGCGCAAGAACGCAGGAACGCATGCGCTCCTCTTGACGGGCATGGCAGTGGACAGAACTTTGCTGGACGTATAGGGTTAAAGGACGCGCTCATAGAGGCACACATCTGTTGTTATTCAAAATGTGCCATTTTCGTTTAGTTGCGCACTCAAACAACCGTAGCGCCTCCTGGCCAGCAGTGGTCCGCCATAGTAGACGATATGATCAGTGTTTTGAAAAGGACGCCTCGCAGAACAGCTACGGCGCCTTTCGTTTCCGTTGCATAGGCTGTGTTGAGCATTGTCCTTCACCGCCAAGGCATCCGCGCGCAGATGGACTCAGCTACCTTTTTGATATCAGATACACTACGTGGTATATACGCACCATCAAGAGGGACCGCTGTGTTATCTCAGCTAACGTCCGATTTCATAGCAGCTGCTTCTAATGATGAGTAGGAACAACCGCAGTTGCAACTTTAAAATAAAGCAAACAAACGGTGCTCAGGTTAATTCCTTTCGTTTTGCAGGGCATTTGTGTCTTTCAACGTGAATGAAAAGCGACAAACTGCGGGGAAAGAAAATACGGCTGGAAGGACGGCGTTAAATGTTCAAAGTTCGAGAACACCACAACACCTGCTTGCCTACTGACCAAAGCGGACGTGGAACTAGAGCGCACTGGCCCAGCGCATCTCCTTCTGGGAATGGTGGTTGCCTAAACATTGATGCTGGTCCGAGCTGTCAATTGAGTTCAGCCACCTGCGTGTACAGCTTCATAGAGTGACTGGGCGTGAAGTAACCAAACGTGGCCCAACCGTTACGCGGCAGCCGACCGTGTCCACATAGCATGCCGGTGCGCCCCCACTTTCCCGCGCCACTGTCGGCGCGCGCTTGTCCGAGCCCGACTGTTGGCCGTCTTTTATCCGGCCGAAAAGGGTCGCCTGATCCCGAAAAGCCACAGTGGCGCGTGCGGCAGCGCCTTGCTCTACGTGTGTTATTTTTTCGCGTGTCTCGTGAGAGCCGGATGCGTGGCGAGGCCGGCGACGCGCAGCGGACCTTGGCAAAGCCCGCGGTCCGGCCGTCGTCGTCATCATCGCAGGTGCACGGCTCAGTGCGCCCCGCGCGACGGCTCTCTCCGCCTGGCGTGGCAGCGTCGCGCGCCCCCTCGCGGATCGATGGGCAGCCGCAAATGAGCGCGCAGCGGGTCATGCGGAAGAGCGGGCCACCCTGGATCCCGGCCGATAAAGAGCCCCCAAATTTTCCGGATTAGAGGTGCGCCCGGGAAGCGACAAAAGCGGCCGCTAATCCCATTGCCGCAGCCAGCGCCCGCACGCCTGCCTGGCTCCTTTTGGCGCTGACGGGTCCCCCTTTGAAGACTCTGCGCGGGGCCGATACGCACGCCTGAATCACGCCCCGCCGCCGCCGCCATGAAAGATGCAGCAAGCCGCCGGCACAGGTAGCGGCGCCGACTGTCGGGCTACCGCGCGGCCTCGTAAATCTGCGAGCGAAAATGCGCCCGCTGAATATTTCAACCGAGTGTGCTATTCGGCCGCTCACAATTCCTGTTTAGCGCCTCCTCTCGGGATAACGGCGTCGGCGGCGTCGGAGCCAATTCATTAGAGCGCCGCTGGTGATCGCCGCCGCCAGGCTCGACCACTCCGCACAAAGCCAGCCCTCCTGCAGCGCCACTTGAGCCGGTGGCCGACAGATGGCCCGCTAGACGGCTGGTCGCAAGGGAAGCATCTAAACCCGCTGTGCCACACAGGCAGGCTCGAGCCCGCCCTCTCTCTCCCGGCGCTCCCAGAGCGCTGTCGCCATCTGAGCGTTGGTGTGGGAATCGACACGAGCGTCGTTCACGGCAGCCTGGATAGATGGCGTTGAACTCCAACATTCGTCTTGGCATCGTGCCAGCGCTGAAGTTCGCAAATGACATTCGGTGCCTAAAATCGGATATGTTGTCGGGCTTGGAAGTTAACCAAAGATCGGTGAGCCGATTGGCTTTGGCAGCCCACAACAAAAGCACAAATGCGGCAGTGCGAGAACATGGGTTTGGGCCTCGTTTGAAGCCACAGAAGTGCAGAGCAAAATTAGTTTTGAAGAAAGTCTCAGTTTCAGGAACATGGATCAAAATATGGGCGGCTAAAGTGCGCCAGTATCTGTAGCTGAAATAGTGCACTCAGAGTAGAGGAAGAGGTCAAGAAAGTTGGCAACGTAGTAAAGGGTAATTAAAAGTGTAGATAGACAACCAGCACTAATAAGAAAGAAAGTGAGAGAAACGAAGCTAATTGGAACACCAAGGGAAATGCCTTGCTATTTGAGGCTCGAGCTGGTTGGCTAAGGACGAAAACACCAGAGCAAATATTCGCAGTTACATGATACGTGTATGCTGCAGCAAAAAACCGGAGACCACTCCGCACATCCCGATGGAATGCGAAGGCGTGAAGTTATGGACATCAGCACGTATTCACACCGATATTACCTTCTTCCCTCCCTCTCCTTTCTTCCCTTAAAACCCTTCCCCTGTTTAGGGTAGCAAACCGGATGTGCGTCTGTGTGGTTGACTTCCCTACCTTTCCTTCCTTCATTTCGCTCCTCCTCCTTCACTCAACGAGAGCAGCACGTAACGTACAACTTGGAGAAGCACTTGGATTTGAAGTAGACGGAAGCACCAACTGGTTAATAGCAGCAGTATGATGTTCAGAAAAGAAGGCAGGAGACTGATACGACTGGATCCATTGCAGGCATAGACAGCGGTACAAGATATATAGAGAATATCAAAGAGATGTATAAAATAATGCTAGAAGAAAAGCATTCATTGCATGAGTAACACAAGCAGGCTAGGTAATGATTTGTCCCCGCCCCGTTTCAAAGGGGATGCCAATAAATCATCATCATCATCATAGTCGAAGACAAATCGGGTTAAAAAGGCTCGCTTTGTAAACGTTCGTACCATGTTTGGGCAAATCTAATAAAATCAGTATTCATGCAACCGTCGTTCATATCTGCGCAGTGTGTATTATCAGGTAACTTTCTGCATTAACCGAGCACCCATAACGCTCCTATCGCAACGCCGTTTTTAACGTAGTATTTACTGTACGCGTTGTTGCGAGCGGGGGACCGAAGATGTGAGATGTTCACTCACCGTGGAGGAGTGAGGGAACGTGGGGATGGGCCTGACATCCGAGACGTTTTAAGCACACGTTTATATTTACATTTTGTACAAGAATGATTATGAATACTGAAGGTAAGATGATCACGTTCAAGTATCCAGCTGGCGAAAATAACAGCGTGCTTTGGCCTTTAGGCACATTACGACATTTTGAAAAGCTCAACCACTGGCAAGTATGTCTGTCAAATGCAGGTGAAGTAACAGGTATGAATGAAACGGTAAATCGACCAATGTTACACAAACACTGCTATACTCCTAATATCTTAAAAAGGCCTGCTGAACGCAGCATTATAGCTGTCGTTATGCTAACAGGTGTGCTGAAAATCGCATGAATATTGACAGCATATGGTATGTGCCACCTATCTGCTGCGACCGGCGCCTGTATTGTCGTTAAGGAGGGATAAATTTGGTTCGTACCGTTTTTAACTGACATGCACAGTCAGCTTAAAGGAACTCCCAAGAGAAAAATCATGAGCCATTCCACTCTATGAAGGTGGATGACCAGCGAAGCTGTGTAGCACACGTCAAAGAGGTGACACAGAATTTTGAACAAAGGTACGAACACTTTATTGTCTTGATCGGCGGTCATTGTGACGAAAGGTACGCACAAACATTTATTTTTATACATTCGCGTTCATTCGTGTTATACATCCGTTATACACATTCCTTATACACATTCGTTGTATGCATTCGTGTTTTCATTTAGCGATATATTGAGGCAAAGAATTTGACACGGAAATCACTGCCCCGACTGGCAGTGGGCGAGTGCCCTCAGCGCCTTCGCAGTAGGAGGGGCAGTATGGGAACGCTAGCATGATGAGCGGCATTGGAGCCAGCTGTGGAACAAGACGATGACAAACGGGCGAGCAATGGCACGAGCCATTGCTGACGATGATGATAGTTCTTGCTCGCACACACGAAAATTTTACGGTTAACCCTGGCCATAAAGGGCTTAGTTGCATAATAATTTAAGCTTTATTAGTAAATTATGTTTCCACAATACGAAAAAAAGGCCACTTATACTGTGACAGGAGGTCTCGTAAGACAGGAAAAACGCAAGACGGGTGGCGAAGCCGCCTCGAAGTTCTCGCACCATGCAGATAGCCATGATGTCATTGATTTTAACGGCGGCGGCCCGGGCTAAGTTACATTTTTATCCCTTAAGATGGACTACAGGTATATACATTGTATTGTGAAGGAACCAATGACTGAACTTGGCAAGTTTCAAGAACGTTTACTTTACCACAACGGCCAAAATGCGAAAAAGTACTTGGAAAACTATGACATCACACTGACGCACCCACGATGGGGTTTCGGCGGGAAATTAAAATAATTAAAATTAAAATTAAAATTAAAATTAAAAATTAAAATTGACCTTTATTTTGTCGACTAAAAATAAACATATTACCGCAAAACTAATACAAATAGAGTTTGGAAATAATATACTTTATCCGTCTAAGCTGATTCTGTGTATATACTCCGCAGTGCCCCTTTAACATTACGCAGTTTCATAGGGGTCAACATTTGTCGTACTCTCCCCTACTTAGGCCGCCGGAACAGAAGCTCCGATTTCAAACGAAGAAATCCACCAAGTTCGCAAAAAGCGCAGACACTCGGCGAAAGTGTTTTGTCGACGAGTGCGGTTCGCCGCTGTCGCTACCGCAGACATAACCGACTTGACATATACGAGGGCGAATCAGAAAGTATTTGCCCCTATTTTTTATTAGCCAATATAAGGTACCGACAGGTAATTACAAATATACGTGCTATTCTACGTACCTTATACTATTTTTCCACATAGTCCTCACACCGCTTCAGACATTTGTCGCATCGCAGCACTAAATTTAAGATGCCGCTGTGGTAGAATTCGTCCGGCTGACTGTAGAACCCCCGCCGGGCTGCTGTCTTGGCTTCATCGTTGCACGTGAATCGCTGTCCTGTCAGGAAATTCTTCAGCGGACTGAAAACGTGGAATCTAGTAGGGGCGAGGTCCGGACTGTATGGTCGGTGGTCTAGATTCTCCCAATGAAAGACTGGCGCTTATCGGCGGTTCTGATTGCTGCACTTCATTGCTCGTACGCCGTGGACGTGTGACGCACAACCGCCATCTTCAGCAACTGACAGCAGAGCCGTTTCGCGGAGATACCGGCCGATAAGGCCGGGGCCGTGTTTTTAGAATTGCTAGTAGGTACGGGGGGGCCTGGCACTTTTTACGGAGCTCGACGTTTCTGCGCAGGCGCGAGTAAGAGCGGGTGCGAGAGAGAAAATCTGGGGGCTTTCGCTCCTTAAATATATGACTCGGCCTAGGCACTACGGAGGAGGTTTCTTAGCGCGCGTTGTATTCGTTTGTCCCCTAGATATGCCAACATTGCGGAGTGCGGTCGAGTTGGTTTATACGCTCCGCCGCTGGCTGCCCGCGCGATGAGGCAGTGGGCGCGGACGTGATCGCTGTGTCTGAAGAGACAATGTTCTGACTGGTGTTGTATAAGTCGCGGGTCGCTTTTTTCGCCGCGGCGATAGATCGGATTATTTACAAGCACTGCTCCAGGAGGGCACATGTAACCGGCAAACGGAGGCCTCAGGAGAGCACCTGAGGTTATATTAAAACAGGCGGCGCAGCTAGGATCTCCGGGGCACCCAAGCGGTAGCGGGGGGAACAAAGCTGGAAGCAGGGCGGTTCGTGGGTTGGGGCCGCAGAGGCCGAAGCGTGCCAGGGGATGTTCGCATAAAAAATTGGCTGTCAACTATTGCGGACAGCCGATCTTATACTCCCCTGGCACGCGCAGGCCTCGGCGAGCCCCAACCCACGGACCAGTCCGGCTTCTAGCTTTGATGTCCCCGTTGCTGCTTTGGTGTCCTGGAGGCGCCGCCAATAATGTGAAATAATGACACATTGTTTTCATTAGTAAATACATGATCGAATAAATATAATTGCCTCGAGCCGCCAACTTGCGGTGGTAACTTCAGCACTACCGCGCCCCGCGACTTCTGCCGGCACGCCTATAGGGACAAGCGCATACAGCGCGCGCCATGAAACTTCTCCCTATTACCTAGGCAGAGTCGTATTTTCAAGGAGCAAAACTCCCCACATTTCCTCTCTAGCACCCGCTCTTACTCGCGCATGCGCGCAAACGTCTGTCGTCTCCGCAAGTGCCGCGCCCCGCTGTACCTACAAGCAGTTGGAAATACGCGGCTGGGCCGGTCCAAGAAAGGTCCACCGCTGGGAACGGAAATGTTAACTCCGCATTTACAGAAGTAATTTGGCTAAAAAAAATAAGGGCAAAGACTTTCTGATTCGCTATCGTAGCTAAGAATCCAGCAAAGTGCACTCGAATAGAAAGCGCCGGACTCGGTTGATCCAGAGCTCCATGTGGTCCATGTACTGAACACAACAATGACGACACGAGTATACGTAATGGAACGCGGTGGAGAGACTCAGCTGATATTGCTACGTGCATAACAGTTGGCTGTGTTGTGGGTTTGCCGCTTCTGCGGAAGCTGATGACGACGATGAAGACGCACTCTCAGGGAAGGTGTCGGACAGACTGTGCTTCCATTAGATTAAACTCAATAGTTCGTGCCACAGGCGCCGACTACAGGGGGGGGGGGGGGGGCTCCGGGGCCCTCCCCCTCCCTCTCCCCCGGCGATGCCGAAGCCTAGCCCCCACCTAACATGTCATTGCCAGAGTTTTGTCACCGACATCATTTGAGGTTTCTTTTGATTTGCCTCGACCTTTTCACTTAAAATTTTATTGCGGCTAAGAGCTTACTGCATCATTGCTGGCGCGGGCCCATGCGCGGATTTTAATTTATTCTTAGCTTTATTTCTACAAATCCTGACAATAGGAGAGCAAGTGCATTAGAAATACCAGCGGCAGCTCCCACATCCGCATTTTGTCACTTCAACATTGTTTTAAATTTCCACTGTAAACACCATGCACTTACATAATATATTTAGATATAGACACAGGACAAAGTTTATTATATTTTTAAAGAGGTAGCCAATTAACAGTTATTTCTAAAGGTATGGAGAGCTTATGCCTAGAGAATGAATATGTTGCTGTATGTTGACCTCGTTTCAAAACGCTCTCCGTGCTTTTATTTGTCCCTGAAAAAAAAAGAAGAAAACTGTAGACTTCAGTGACTCCTTCGGCAGTCTTTTATCAACGGCATGTCAAATGCACGTGAATGATATGTGTCTCAGTATTGCTTCTCTTTCCAGTTAACAAAGCGAATGACTCATTAGAGAACACTTCTAATAATTTACAACATCTATTAAGGATGCAAACGTCGTCATTTGCATGTAGAGGTCATAACTGTGTACAGGGTGTCCCAATCGATTATCATGCACCAAGATTTTTAAAAAAAGTAATGCGTTACTCGAAGAAAACCTAGTGCCTAGATATTTAGTTAGGTAATTGTAATTACTTATCTAACTCAAGACCTACTATCATAATTATCAAAGTGTCAATGAGCATTTGTACACACATCCACGGTACATCTAACTGAGGTATTTCCAGCAACGTACTAATTGCGTACTAATTTTTTCCGACTGATAATAGAACCCTGTGAAGTATGGCGAATTACCATGTGACTGCGCTCCCACCCGCATCATAAAACAGCGCCCTCGAACAGGCTGCATCTGAGTAAGCCAGTGCGAAATGAAAGAAATAACGAAAAAAAATCACCGCCGAAGCACTTCGTACAGATGGTTAACTA
>NC_092814.1:52116840-52169340 GCF_023375885.2 Dermacentor andersoni | reverse complement strand
CACAGTTTGCGGAAAGCTAGAACACAGTTCAGTAATGGTGGTGTCAATTTCCGATCTACGCGCGATCACTTCATTGAAGCTGTAGTACGGTTCAGGGATGTCCATCGGGTACTCCCTGAACAGCCAACATGGATTGATATGCTAGATAAATTGGCAGCATTGAAGAAAATTTAATATGTCGTGCCAGCAAAATCCTTGTTGATACGTTTTATCTTTTGTGTATTGTTTGTGGATAATGCCAAAGCCGGCAATAAAGGAAAAAAGAAAGCGTCCGCGTGGCCTAATGGAGAAGGCGTCGGATTCCACATCTGAAGATTGCAGGTTCGAGCCCTGTCGCGGACGATGTTCTTTTTCTTTGTGTGTAATGTTTGTGTCACCTTTAGTTTTTATTTACGCGTTTTTCTTATTCCCTAGCCTGTTACTTGCGGCAGGCGATGAAAACAATGATATTTTTAGTCATATACGCAGGAAGCAATGCTGTAATTTAGTCGAAGATACACAACAGTCTGAAACCCCTCTCACTGAGTTCCTTCCTCCTACGGTGAGCGCTCGCTCCGAATATTCTAAGCTTGGAATGCTCACGTTTGAGCCGCCGCAACCTGATGCGAATGTACCCGGAATTCATCACGTTGCACTCGCGCTTATCGCCTGCTTATTGAAAGAACAACGGTTTTGTATGCGCGTCAAAACGGACTACCTGCTGATGCCTGCGGTTCTTCAGTGACTTCGGTGAATACAACCTCGAATGCAGACAGGGAGAACAAATAATCTGACAGATAAGTAACTGTTCCCGCACATGTTTATGCAAGTCGTAGCGAACGACTTCTCCAGCAACGGCCGCAACTTTGAGCGGCTAGGTTGGCGAACGAAACAGACCGTCACAGGATAGGCTGTCACGATGTCGACGCGCATCCGCGGCTCCTGCGAGGAGGATTAGGTCTCCAGAGACGTGCAGTGCGTTTGGCTGCAAAAGCGACGAAGCCGAACAGACGCACCGTCACGGTCTCTTCAATCGGCTGCAATTGAAGTTGAAAAAGTTGCGGAGACACTTAAGTCTCGTTACCTGCATTGAATACGAAAGCATTGTGACCCTTCCACGCCAAACTTTTTTTTTTCGTTTGGTCACGTGCTCGAATCCGGCTAAGTCAATTTTGAGTGTGGGCCACGTAAATTTTGGGGGTGGACCAAGTCAATTTTGGGAATGGGCCAAGTGGGTTCTGAACAAGGCTCAACTCAATTTTCTAATTGGGCAAAATCAATTTTGACGGTGGGCCAAGTCAATTTTGGGAATGGGCCCGGTCGGTTTCAGGTCAATCTTCTAATTGCGCAAAGTCAACTTTTTGGCTGTGGGCCACCCAAATTTTGGAGATGGGCCACGACAATTTTGGGAGTGGGTCAGGTTGGTTTTGAACGTGGGTCAGATGAATTTTCAAATTGGGCAAAGTGAATTTTTTGGGTGAGGGCCAAGGCGTACGTCCGACGCCGTGGCTGTTCACCGTGGAATTTCGCAGTGCTAGCAGCAGGAGATCCAGCGTCGGGAACGTGACGTCATCACTTGGTCGTGTGGTATTGGTACCATCGGATGTTAAGGCCGGACGCTCGCCGGATTTTCCGCTTCATGGGGCATATAAGGCTTAGGTATTAATAAAGCAAGTGTGCTGTACGAATGGAGGCTCTCGTATAACTTAGACAATCATCATAGATGGGCCCTGCCGGAGATTTTTACAAGTAATTTTAATCATTCACCCTGCCTTATATAGAATTGAAATATTGTAGCAGAATATAGATGCTTTCAACTTCTCCATCTAATCCCTCGCCTAAATATATCTAGTGCGTCGGAAGAAATGTTCCAGAACAGGACAAGTTCCGTTCGGCTTGTATTATTCAGAGGTCTGTGGCTGGCACTTCTAGGTCACGTCAGGCGGGCGGCTGAAGCCAGTGGGGCCCTGGAATTGGGGCCCCATCCATTACGTCCTGTTCCTATTTTCCCCTTTCCCCCTTTACAAAAAAAGTTTCTATCTATCTATCTGTTCGGCCTTTCTCTGTAAACAGACAAAATTTTCTAACAGTGCCCACCAATTTACACAGCGTCAGATGTTAGGAGCGAGCTCCTGAAGGTGTGCAAATATTTTCAAACTCAATCTTCCGTTGACTGTCAAGTCTTCACGAGCAAAGATCACTCGGACTTGTCCACAAAACTTGACATAAATAACGTGATTAACATATATAGGAAGACCGGCGGCCCCCACTGCACAACGGATCAGTTAAAATGGTTGCGAATCTGGGTCTTAGTCGGAATCTGCATCCCTCATTCACTCTCCGACCACGCTTTAACACGGGTTAAAGCAATAAATAAACTTAATTATGTTCCAAATAGCTGCCCTTTTTACTTTCGCCTATGTTTCGTGGCGCAGCTTCGATGCTCAAAGCGCGGGAACGCGCAGCGATGTTTTCAGAGAAGCTTGCGCGTCGCCCGCATCGCTTTCGCCGTCGCTGCCAGCTTCAGTGACTGCAGAATCTCCGGCAGGCGAAAACAGTTCATTTCCCGCAAGCTGTATTTTGGCTTCGCGTAAATAGCGAAGGTGCGTACTGCACGTCGCCGTGCGAAGAATTCGTAAGCGGAAAATGTCGCATTTTTTACCCGCCACCTCTGTCCAACAATGTTGTTGCTCGGATTCCCTTTGGATGACGTATTACTGACCTGGTCAAGAGTGGTGGAACAAGGGACATGTCACCCGCCGCGGTGGCTTAGCGGCTACGGTGTTGCGCTGCTAGGCACGAGGTCCCGGCCGCGGCGGCCGCATTTCGACAGGTACTAAATGCACAAACGCCCCTGTTCCGTGAATTGGGAGCGCGTTAGATGTCCCCCTGGTGATTGAAATTAATCCGGAGTCCCCCACTACGGCGTGCCTCATAATCAAAGCCTGGTTTTGGCAAGTAAAACCCCAGAATTTAATTCAAGGAACATGTCTCTGAAATCAACGTTTCTACTAGAGAACTTGCATTCGCCTGACGAGTCCCCTTGTCGAAACGTACAGGCTCCAGCGTCAACCTACCAGTGTTATCACTTCATGTTCTGCGTTGTTTGGCGTAGTTTGTAACATTTCATTCTTCGTTTCTTGCCTTACGGCGCGTCGAGTGATCGACCGCAGAGATAACGGCGGCTCTGCGATTAATGTCCCAGCCAATGACGAAAGGAAATTGAAATGGAACGTTAGAAAATACGGTCCCATCGTTGTATGCCTTATCATTTCTTTTTAAGTTTCACTGCCTTTCATTTTTCTTTATCTTATGTGATGTTTATATATAATCAATATGAATCCAGTGTTATTGTTATGTATACTGTAATATGTGTTATGTGCTAATTGGCATGCACTGTTTTCACAGTTGCTGCACATGATTGCTTTTTATTCAACCTGCATAACATATATGTATGTTTAATCATGGTGTCCCGACTGGTAAGGCGTACTATACACTTTTGAGTAATCAGGGTGTCGAACAGATCCCCGAACCAGAACCGAAAACCGTACCCGAACCGCAATTTTGGGCGAAACTGAACACGAACCCGAACCGACATTTTGGAACATCATCGTCGTCGTCGTATTCCGCATTCGCCCGCATTCCGCACTCCGCATTCGGCCCTTAGGTCAACTAAAACTCGTTCAACTAAAACTAGATAAGCACGGAGAGCAGAAAAGGCGATGTCCCCGAGGAGGAATATCAACGGGTTAAGCTGCATGGCTTATTGTAACCACAGCACTGCGGTCGCTAATGAATGCCGTCACCTTCTCAGTGAGCGGTAACCGCGGCTGTAAATGACACGCGAAATCTGCCTTTGTTACGTACCATGGTTCAACGTACGTTTGGTATTATTATAGGATCCTATCCAAGCAGAGTACAATGCTCTTCGAGCTGTAGAGATTATTCGTGGGACACAATGTAAGTGCTTTTGACTTATTTGTCTGGCCTTAACCAGTGCAAGACCACGCGAGACGTGCAGATGTACAGGAAAGATCGACGTATGGTCATCCACAAACCGCCCTTGTTCATCGTTCAGATGCATCAATGCCCTCACCTGCTTCTAAAAAAGCAGCAAACTGAGCGAAATGTAAAATGCTGGCTTCTTTCCTTTGCTACAAACTAGAAGTTTGAAGTTCTAGTTTATAATACAATGTGAATTCGCACCGTTTTCGACACCATAGATCACATGACGCAGTTCGCTGACCCCAGTTTTCTTGTAGAAACCTGAAGCAAAACGATAATTAAATAACTCTGCTGGTCTCAAAGTAACGAGTGCGGAAGCTACGCAGATCTTATGCTGACTCGGGGATTCTTCCTAATTACCTCCGTCTTGAACACAGGCACGTAGCCAAGGGGGGCGCGCTTCGCTGTTGCTTCGTTAGTGGAACCTTCTTCGTTCAGACTGATTTAGGGAGCAAGAAATGGGTTCGGTTCGTGATCAGCTGGTATATGCACGTGGAACGAGTTGCGGCCAGAGAAAACGCCAATTGGGTTTTACTTTTCCTTTTGCGTCATTATTTCCTCGAGTAACGGCTTGCCGCGACGCTGATAGATTTTCGGAACCATATACCCGCGATATGGGTTAGATAAGATGAAAAATAAAATAATGCGAAACGCGTCCATCATCAAACCCTGCAATAACCGTTAAATCCATAAGCAACATGAATGTCATCCGTTACCTCGCCTGGTTTTTGCCCAATTGTGGAGCACTTTTCGTGCAAAATTGCTAACTGGAAACAAGAATCGCAAGGCGTTGAGAAATTAAGCGATCTACTAAGGAATCCATTGTCGACAACCGAGGCAACAGCCAAACAGGAAGAAAAAGAGAAAGTGAACAAATTCAACCGTTGTTTATGAACATATTTATAGATCAACATCTCTTTATTTAAAGAGGAAGTAGAGAAAACGCCGCCGGAAGTGGAGAACAATTCCGTGTGTTTTGAATGACGCTTCTACAGTTATCAGTCGAGCCGCCTGACGTAGCCACTTCTCTGCTGTGCTTATGCATGTAAGTGTCTTTCTAAGCATCCGCGGTGGGCGTAGTACGTCTAGAATCGCAACGTCCTGCGCCGTAAGAGATTGTACTGGACTGGCAGCCCCGCATCGTTACGTAACTTCCCAAATAACAATACGAGTCGTTTGCGGCACTTAATTTGATAGAGGATAAACGAGGGATCCAAAACAACTGTGACGGTTCCGCAAATATATATTATTGCGAAGCAATACTACTTTAGGTCGCACTTCAGCCCGTTCTGTGGCGAGGCGGTGGTAGGCACCATTGACCTTTAGCGTGACCTCGCTGCGTGACGTCACACCAGGTGACCTAGAGTGACGTCACACCAGCTGTGTAAAAACGGGGCCCCATCTCACGCCGTCGCGAGGCGAGGCGGTAGCCACCAACGGCGGCCTAACTCCCGCTCCTCTCACCAGGGGCGCTGCGGACACTATTGCTTCGCAATCACCAGGCTTAACCAAGCTAAGCCACGACCGTTTTTTCTCTATAGTTCTCCCAGAGCTAATTAAAAAACGGCTACTATAGTCGGATACAAATAAAGTCTACAGTGAAGCCCCGCCCACGCCCTGATAACTGCCAGCCACTGTTCCTCCGGGAGGCTGCACATAATTCGTACTTCAAACTTTTTCTGTTACCAAAATAAGGTGGCAACCACAAAAAAATTATTAGCGCGTAATTTTATACCTTTTGCCTCGCCTATTATGTGGAATGTCAAACCCTAATTATTTATTGAACTGAAATAACATGCTTGCTTTGCTGCAACTATTTATTGCCAAGTTTCACTTTAGTTGGCAGTGAAGTTTCGTGAGTAAAAAGGGTTCAGCAGTGAAATGAACGGCACCGCAGACTTTCGAATCGTGAAATGCTCAGATTTCATACACTTTGTCCATGTCTGTTGCACACTTCATTGCTTCCGCCGATGAAAAGACTATTCAAGAACAGCAGGCGCTCCGGAGGTATCAAGTACGACGCCATTTTGAAAAGGCCGCATGACGACGATTTTGTTTGCTTCTGTGATTGGCTGGTGAAGTAACACAACCCCGCGCGGTTTGTGTGCCTTGGTTACCAACTGCTGTTTTTTTAAGTTGTATTCTACTAAAGTAATCTTTATTTTACACTTTGGCTTCTGTACTTGTCCTTGGGAGTGTTCTTCCTGCGCTTCTTTCTTGCGCAAGTCAATTTGACGTAGTTCCTTGTTTGCCAAGTAAAGGAGAGGTGTATCGCACAGGGCGTACCTGTAAAATACACCTTATTTCATTTCTCTTTTGTGGGTTTACGCGTTCTTATGGTGAATGGTGGACGTTCACATTTGTACTAGTAAAGTACGCCCCTCTCATTTGCACAGAAGTTACCTTAGGTTGCCCCCCCCCCCCCCCCCCCCCCGAAAAAAATCCTGCGTACTTGCCTGCTTGAATATGTACATAGAAATTCCCCCGCACCTGTGTAAGCATGAATACTTTGTTTAGCGCAAAACAACAGACACAAGAAAGCGCTAAACAAAGTATTCATGGATTCGCACCAACTAGCCCGCCAACGACCTGTGCTGAACTATCCTGTATAAGCCATTGGTAAATGTCTGCCTCCTCGTGATGAAACATGCGAATGCGCGATGCGGACAAGTCGACAGTATTATGCAGCGTATCGCCATGGAGCAGGATCAAATGAACTGCGCCGAACCAGTTCGCGAACCATTATGAATTTATATTTCTCCCAGCCGGAACTTAACTGGAACTAAATTGTAGCGTGTTGAATCCTAACCCGAAATGAACCAGTATTTTTATCGGTTCGACACCGTGGTTTCTATATGCACACTGTTTCCAACTCCGTGCATTCAATTTATGCCTAACGTATTTTTGCGAAATGTAGACTCAGTGAAGCCGGACTAGTAGCCTTCTACCCTTGTCCCTACAATCTATCTGTAGGCGTTTTAAGTGTAATCAAATCAAATAAAGTAATGCAATTTGTTGCATTTAGGCCTGAAACTTGCTCATTCCGTCTTCAAGGGCTGGTGTATACCCTGTGTGCTAAAAAAAAAAAAAAGTAAAGGCCGCTCCTGTCAAGAGTATGCTTATTGGTGTTCGGAACACCTTCCGAAGCTTCGATGGTGGCATGTTAACGTTTTTTTTTTATTGATCCACCCGCTTCCTCACCCTTGCTTCACCACCAATACATCCCCTCTCGAGGACGCATGACGTCTTTAACCACTCAGCTGTGAGCGCCAAGAAGTAACGTAAACCATTGGGCATACGTTCGCCGGACTACCTGTCCAAACAAACCGGCTAGTGAAGTAATCTTCTTCCTCTCCTTTTCGTTATCATTTAGCAGCCATTCGCCGTTGCAAATCGTTGTCGAATGTCGACTGTGAGCCAAACCCAAAAAATTATTTTAAAAAAATGTTCGTCGGAGCATCCGACGTTCGCAGGGTAATTAGGGCGACTTGAAACACCGTGTGACCTAGAATATACTGAGCTAATAGCAGTTATCGAAAGTGTAAACAAAAGGGTCAGTTGATGCACATGCACGTGGTTTCTTATAGTCTATGTCGGGCGACTCAGGGCACATATATACAATAGTGGGAATGCATTTATTGCGAAATATCGGCGTACGCTCTTATATTTACCGTTTCAGCACCATATGGCAGCCTGTGTGTGCTATCTCTATCTGCCTTTTCGATCATATAAAGAGTGAGAGAGAGAGAGAGAGGTGTACGCAACGGGCGCAATAAACTAAAACGAACTGTTCGCTCGCTAAAAAAAGGAAAAGAAAGAAAGAAAACTTTTATCACTAACCTTTCACAAATTTTATTCATGCAACGCGTTCTAATGGCTGATTTCAAGCGTGACATTCTCGAAAAAGCCGATTCCCTTTGTAAAATACTTGCAACGAGATTTTGCTTCCATAGAACCGCTGGAAAAGTTATTATGCGAAGAAAACGTTCATTCGATCGCGCCGACACCAAAACAGCCATAATGCGACAGTGTTCGCACGACCTAAATTGGGCAGCGCAGCACGAAGGTGCAAATGCCCGAAAAGCCCCCCATTACTGTTGAACCCTTCTATAACTGCAGAAATTCTATAACAACGCTATAGTGATCACTTTCATTTAAAGGACCGTGGTACCAATAATTTCACGGCGTGTCCCGCCAGTTTGGAGCCAGCAAACACGAAGCCACCTCTGCGGTGCATTCCTCGAAAGTGTATATGCACCCCTCATTCACCTGCTGTACGTAAGTACCCCTAATAAACGCGGTCGTGTTGTGCATTTACTCTGCCTCTTAAGCTCATTTCGGCCAAGCTACATGTTCGCAGCATACGCATCTTCATATAAAATGCGAGCAGACTCGAATGCCCCATCAACGTTACCGGCTCGAGGAACAGAAAAAGGTCGTTTTAATCTAACAGACCCATATGAACTCCTTAAGTGCGCACGCGTGTCCTTTTAGCAAATGTACAGCGGGTAATAACGGCTCGCCACTTCGTGCTCGCGAGAACAGTACGGAAATAAGCACAATTGGCGATGGCCCTGCAAAGGCAACCAAAAAATAGTGCTGCTCGTGCAATCGTCACCTGTTCAGGAGGCGAGCAGAAAGCGGCGCCAAAAAGAAAGAAAAACAAAAGGCCCCGCAGAATGGAACCCCATTTACGCGTTAATAAAGGTTAGCTCGCGTTTCCAGCGCGCCGTGCTCAGTTTTTCGCCGAGCTGCGAAGTCGGCGGCCGAGATTAAGAGCGACATTCAGGAGGCGCAGCGCTGTGCTCGCAGCACGTGCATAGCGGGCGGGCGCGCGCGGTGCCAAACGACTCCTTAAGCAGCAGTTTAAACAGCAATGGCAGAAGCGCCCAGGCGACAGCCACGCGCCGCTGCATTCATAATGGACGCGAATAAGGGACGGCAATAAAGCGGGCCCCGGAGTGCCGCAAACTCGGCATGCGCCGCCGTGATACGGCGCGCGGCATTAGGGCGCGCTCGGGAACGCGCTAACTTTCCGGAGCGTCATTTCATATTTACCGCTTTGCCGCCAGAGAGCGAGCCGCCGTCGAGTGAATAAAACACAAGCCAGCGCGCCGCTCGCCGCGGCGCCCTCTTCTCGGCGGTAATTTGCGCACAATTTCATAATTTGCGCCGTTAGCCGCCAGGCGGTCGCTCGCGGCGGTGCGAAGTAGGCAGCGCCGGGGGGTCTTGGCGGTCGATGGGAGGAGGCAGCCGCATGAAACATTGATCGGCGACACCACGAACGTCGTTGCCACGGGACGTCGCCTGCGGGAGAAGTCACTTCTCTCCCGAGTTCTCCCGAGCATCTCTCCCGGAACGCCACATGTAACGCCGCGTTATGTTGCAATGACGGCAGCTGCCAGGCGTGTCGCGCACTCTAGCGTGGAACTAGTGAAACCGACAACGTTTTCCCGCTCTTCTTTTCCCCTTTAGGGCTGTTCTTGCTTTCCCGACGTGTATAGTACTTCGCGTGTGGTGTGACAGCCTGCATGCGCGGAGGGTTCGCTTTTGTGGTTTTGGTATTAATGCTGATAGCCACGAAGCCCTTTCCAACACGTCATCTATTTTCTTTTTATTTGATGCCGAAAGCGAGCGAGCATGGCCCGCCGCTCTTTCTGCGCACCTGAGGACGCCGCAAATCAGCAGCCTCATTCATCTTTAACAAACTACAGGCGTGGAGTACACCTCATGCATATTGTACAGAAGAGGCCCATCCGTAGCCAGTCGCCGCACTTAATGCTCCGGCTGCAAACAGAACATTAGCAAATTACTCATAAAGTCGAGCTCCATGAATACGTAAAGGGCTGGAAGCGCATCCGCCCAACTCTGCAGTCGCGCCAGCTAACCACACCGAGCGCAAATTGAGCACCCGTGCACCACACGACAGCGGCGCATGCGGGGAGAGAGACTAAAGAGCCAGACTCGACGTCCACGCCCCAAAGCGGTGGCCGTCGGTAACTGCTCGGCGACGCGATCGATAGCCCCTGGCGTCACAGATGTCAACCAAAAAATGCCCGAGAGAGACAACGAAAACGTCACCGGCGCAACACATGGCGCCGCCTCGTGAAGGTAAGAGAAAAGCAGCGTTTCACGAAACGACCACCCGATGTCGGCACGGTTCTCGCTGGGAAGTGAGTGTTTTGTGCAGGAGTTTTAAACCTCGGCGATAGATGGCGGTCGCACTCTCTTCAAGCTTTTTCTTAAACTACGAATGCATAGCAACCACGTGCCGGGTAGTATCGGGAAATCAGAAAGAGCATGGTCGAAGACATTTGTAGCGAAAGCGCAGTTTCACACACAGTTCATTTCGGGGGAAGGCTATTTCACATTCACGAAAACGTCACAATTATCCACCAATAGAAACGTCAACGGGACTCATGAGAAATGGTAACCAACCTATTTCAAGGTGCCCGCATTCTCTTTATCAACAACAATTTGAAGTATTTTGCCATTTCGTGGATGCAATTTCATTTCCTTGATAATTACCCATTCGGAACTGGCCGATGGTCGACGATTGGCGAAAGGTCGGAAAACAGTTGGCTTGGCTGCCAATTTTCTCGGCCGACCATTTGCTGGCATAGTATAGCGATACGTTTGTTGGCCACTACATTGGTGCAGAATGGTTTAGAGACCTTGGTTCAAGAACGCAGTGAGACCATTTCTCAGATGCATTTACAGGCCGGCCGGAAGGCGAAGTTGGAATAACGCCGTGTCACCCTATATGGCCGACGAAGTGAGGTCATCGCGGTACACAGGATAATTAGATATTTCAGTTTTCCTAGCGGAGGAAATGTTTTATGAAATACTTGTAACCGTACGCCATACTAGCTCGCTCCGCAAATCAAGCGTACATGACATCTTGCTTAATTATTTTAAACCGACTTCACCAGATATGATTCGTCCTAACGCAACACCGAGGAAGGAAGGCTGTTCACTTGCTAGACTTCATGTGTAACATATGTATATGCATGCCAATGAGATCAGTCTGCCGAAATCAAGACCAAAGGCATCCTGTCTGCCGAGCTCTACGGGATCAGAGCTTTGCGCCGCTTCGAGCGACACTCGAATTTATTCTTCAGGAGACACTGCATCACTGGACATTTCTTTTTTTTCGACTCCGAAGGCATGCAGCCCTCCAAAAGATTCAAAGTTCAATGTGCCTAGGGCTTCATGAGCAACTTGTATCAATGGTAGGACATTTACACCATCGAGCAACAAAACAGGGACACGATATGATTTATCAGTGGCGGTAGGCGCACTGAGGTGTAAGTTGGCACGATCGCGCTGACCAATTCGCCGATTCTGCGCTCTACAGTGGCAGATGTGGTTCATTCCACTCGCAAGAACAGACGCAGCAGCGACACCAGTGATGTCTTGCTCCGTGGCACGCAATGGTACCGATCGTACTACATTGGCCTTGTGGAATTCAACGAGTTCCACGAACTGTTGCTTACATTTACTGGCTCCCGACTTGAACATCCGCCTACCGCCTGAGCAGCCAAGATGTGAAGACACTCTGTTGTACCTGCTGAGACTTGGTGTAACAGTCGCCAAGTCATATTCGTTCAGAATTAGACAGGCCGGCGGCCCTACAGCTGTGGCACTTGTGGCTGTGAAGAAAAGATCTGGCATCTTCTGTGAATCTGCCCACGTTATAGTGCGGAGGGTTCTTGAGCTTAGTGCACATTGCAAGGATGTGTGCTAGAGTGCCTTTTGATCGTCTGCAAAACGGGCATGAAGTGTCATGCTCTGTTGGGAACATCTTGTGCAAGAACCCCCCACCATCCCGACCCCCCAACCTCCCCAGCCCCAACCCCGCCGAGCGATGGGAGACCTTGTCGTCCAGCCCCGACCTACCAACCCAGCTCGCGCTGGCGGCTAGGGGCCAGGAACTGCTGGACGCATATGGGACCTGAGAAGAAGGTTCCACCCCATCTGGTGCCAGCACGCACCAACCTTTACTAAGGGCTCAGTATAAAAGTTGATTCTCTCTCTCTCTCTCTTATAGTGCGGAGAGGCAGGCGTATATGTACCGCGTTACATACGCTGGACAGCCGGCTACTGTCCGAACAAAAGATATACCACGTGGACAGTGGTCGCAACGGACGTGCGCGCTGAAGGCAGCCAGAGCGCGAGTTCGTTTCATATGATCTGCGGGCCTGCAAGGTAGGCTGTGATATAGTGGCGTGTGCCTCTTCAATTCTGCGCACAGATTTCCATCTCCATACTCGTCTTTATCCTTTGCTATCTTTTTAATACCAGTCTTTGGCTGCGTGCAGGGCAGCATCGATTGCGATAGCAAATTAGTAGACAGCTATACGAAGTAAGGATAGTAGTTTTATCGGCCGCATAAACTTGGGAACATTCGCTAACTGAAATGACAAGCGTGGTTTCAGCGCGCACAAGCAAACATCACATTCGATGAGCGTGGACACTCGCTGTGAAAACGCTATTGTGAGCAAGCGCGGCAGCAGCAGCGAGCGAGGTGACCTTTGTGCGTCTATCGCTTCAACGCAAGAGCGGCGAGAACACAGCGCGCACAAAAGTATGAGCCGGCTGCAGATCCCTTTCAATATTGGGGGCGAGGAGCTACGGAGTCGCCATCCGTCGGAAGCGCCTCCCTTGCGTATAGTACGAGGGATCACGCGGAGCGCTCCTCATAGGTTTCGCCCCCTTACGGCGCTCAATAAAAGCATCACGCGCCAGCCCTCCTGGACATTTATGTAGATGTCGATATAATAATCTTGGGCAAACTGAAAGCACAGAATCGTTTACAGACGCTATCTCTTTACCGAACACGTACAGTGAACGCCACTGCGCGCGGTCGCCGCGATGGAGTCTCCCGAACCGGCTTCTTGAGTGAAAGGTAGGCAGACGCTGAGAGTAAACTATGTGAAATATGTTCTTATAGTGGGCTGTCTGTATAACCAAATGGGGCATAACAGAATGATGCCTCAATGCAGCGATCGCATGGGATCGCAGCTACCGACTGCGCGTCTGCATGCATGTCCGCGCACAATGTTTTGCTTTCGCTGTGAGCGCGTTTTCGTACCGTGCCGTGAGCTTCAGGCCGCAGCACATGAGCATTTGACAGTACACTAGCAACCATTGTTGCGTGGACGCTATCATAACTGTTCAAAAAAAATTTCGTTATAGAGACTTCGAAGCTTACGGCGACTGTGATGTGCCGTCGCGACGATTCAATCTTTTTTTCTCCTCGAAATTCTTGGATATTTCAATATTATTTATCAAGTTGCGTCGCACTGTATGTTTATCGGTGTTCTAGGCGTGCGATTTACCTCTGCTTCTTTTTACTAATCCAGTGCATTATTTCATGATATAAACATGACCATATGCCATACCTTTCTTTAATGTGCGTCTTACCGCTCCCTTTCCGTTCCAATGAACTTGCCAGTATCTAGCATCAACAAGTTCATAGACCAAACCGTGATGACATTAGCCGGGCAGCGGGCGCGGGCAAGCGTGTCAGTGCCTGTTTTCTGCTACTCACCGAATATCGCGCAGTTACGGCGCCGTAGCAAAAATCTTCCTCGAGTCTATACTTGCTGCATACCCGAGTTGCCGCCGATGGCTGTCTGCCGGTTCTAAGTTTCGCCAGCCAAGCTTCACGCAGCTCCTTGCCCTGCGGCTACGTGTGAATAAGGCTGACACTGGGCTCCACTGCGTACGTCCGGCACTGCGGCACCGAGCAGTAGCCTAC
This sequence comes from Dermacentor andersoni, assembly GCF_023375885.2. Classification (NCBI taxonomy): domain Eukaryota; kingdom Metazoa; phylum Arthropoda; class Arachnida; order Ixodida; family Ixodidae; genus Dermacentor; species Dermacentor andersoni. The sequence continues at coordinate 52,155,593 of NC_092814.1, read as the reverse complement.
CATGCTGCACGCCTCCAAAGGCAGCCACTGCCTATTATAGTACTTTCAAATGTTGTCAAGCAGACGCCCAAGGCGGTAAAGCCTGACCACTTAATCAGAACCGCGGCGCAGGTGGGACATTAAACTTTCGTTTTCAGCTCGCTTCGGCGCTTCCGAAGCAGCCGACGCGGCCGCTGTGTCCACGTGATCCCTCATGCCACGTCACGCCGACGGTGGCGCCAGCTTATCCAGTGGTGGAGCTCGCCCCCAATAATGGCGCGCGCGACGGCGCCCGGCCGTGCTAAGTACGCACTTGTTGGCGGAGTCGAAGCCGCCCTCCACCCCTCCTTTCTTCCATATATGGCGAGCGAGATTGAACCATGGTCGTCAGTTCCCCTTGCGACCGGTCGCGACATGCGCAGTTGCTGCCAAAGAACACGCCGCCCCTCCCCCTCCCTCCCTCCCATCCCCCCACGGCCCTTCGCGAGACGGAAGACGGCGCGGTTGCACTCCGCTTTCTTCTTTCGCGCGCGCCGGATTGAGCCGCGATCGTCGTGCTTTCACTCGCACACACAGCATACGACACGCGGCGACGGTGTTATCGCCCTTGGACTTTATACGGAGCATCAAGGCGACGGAAAAAATGCGCCTGGAGTGTCCATATAATTGCTATCGCAATAAAACAAATATGGGAATTCTGGGGACGTGTATATTGGACAAACGAATAAACTGCTAAATGCAATATTTATTGCAGTGACGCGTTCCCTAATGGACGAACATATATAAACGCTGCCTAGATTGGCGCTTATTCATCGCCGTTTGAAGCGGCAGAAGGGTGTCTCCATGACATCACACGCCAATTAAATCTCGTTCTGATACGTGTCCCAGACCCAAAAATTTCCAGATAGATTCGTTGCAAGGACTGATTGACGCAATGTCTCAATATACAGATTTTTTTTTTTTCGTTTTTCTTCTTCTGCAGTGGCGAACATTTCTTTTAAAAAGAAAGCTGGTATATTAAGACCCCTGCCGTTTTCACTGCTAGGCTACATGGCTGGGCGGATGTGACCAACATGAAAATTTTCAACAATATATAGGCTTATTACCGAAAACGAGCTAATTGACATTTAAAATTTTTCTGATAAATCGAATCCAAGCAATGGTAAAGTCATATCTATGCGCAACAGAAATCCCACGACTCAGAGCACTGTAGAGATAATCATCCTCGAAAAGTGCTGCGAAATACATTTTTGCTCCTTTTAAGCTTCCCAAAAGCGTTACCCTTGCAGTTTGGGACCTAACCTAACGCCAATGCATTTCTTACGTTTGCAGATGCAGATACGTTTGCAGATGGAAATCTCGAAAGTGGTGCTAGATGTAGGATTCTTACAAAGCAGTAATGACTTCAATACTGCTCTCCTTCAATTTAGCATATGCAGTACGTATCCTAAAGTGAATAATATAAAAATGATTAGCACAATTTAGGTAATAAGTTTAATTGTTCATGGATCTTTTGTTGTTGCTAACGTCCGCTTAGTCATGTAGTCAATTACAAAAAATGGCAGGGGCCTAGATATCAGAGGTTCTTTAAAGAGAGCGCTTCACGAAAAAAAAAATAAATAAAGCAGCCTATTTGTCGCAAAGTAGATTGCTACTAATTTATTTCTTTTTTGTTATTTAGCCATGCGATTCATCCATAAACTCAAAAGCGCTTTCCACCCATCTTAAGCCTGGAACAAGTTATTTATGTCAGATGTAAGTTCTAACGTGCCTATAAAGACAAAAGAGGCTGCTCGTAAAATTTATTTGGAGCACTTCAATGAAAAATAATTTTTTTTTTTGAAGAGCGCAATTAGGTTTACCAGGTGGCTTCACTGGTGACTATCATCATCGTAACGTTTTCGCGCGACCTTGTGGCCCCTCATAGTTTAGCACTGTCGGAGCACACTTAGCTGACCTCGCTTCCGAAATAGAGTTTAACATTAACATTACTAGAGAAAAAATGTGCCGATGGAATTGTTCAGCCATCCCGAGAATCGTGGCAAGTATGCTATCAGCAAAAAATTGAATCGCGAAAAGTGGAGCACGTTGCTCGTAGTGTACCACCTGCGCTGTACATGTTCAGTTCAGGCGATAGATCCAAGGATGCATGTCACACAGAGACACGTTCGGCCAGTCTGCTCCGCAATTGCAATGCTTTCCCCCCCCCGGCCACAGGATTGATTGATTGTTTGATTGACTGACTTATTGATTGATTGATTGGAAACGTTAACAAAGAGCACATTACTTCACCGAATTCTCCACAGCTACTGAGTGACTGATTGATTGAAAATTTTGTCAAAAAGCACATTAAGAGACTGGCTTCTCTACACCTGTAAATTGTTGAATGAATGAAGAGTGATTGGCAAAGTGAAACACTTCGGTTATACTATAGTAGTTTGCAGGCAAACGCGTGGCAGTGAATTTCAATTTCAAAAAAAGAAAAGGTACCACTCAACTCGGATGTGTTCATGCCTCGAAGATATAATAGCCCCTCGTGTGATTAAAACAGACGGTGTAGATTTTACACAAATAACCTCCACATGTGGTCCTTTCTGAAATTTTTGTGTAAATGCTTCCATAATGGAAGCGAATTTCATAACCTCTTCTTGAATGAGCTACCTGTTTCACCTTTACAATTAATTCACTTCGTAAATAATTTCGAGCTCACAAATAAATTACGGCAACACCGTGGGTGTTGTTAATTCTACGCGGTGTTCAGTAATACTCGCCATGCGTACGTATAATTTTTTTTTAATATTATAAATACTTGCGCTTGTTTGCGCTGTCAAAGCCATCTAACGGTAGAAATCGGAGGTTGTATGGCAGTAATAATCTCTATACAGCAATTGCGCAATCAAAAATTAGCCTCGCAAGGTAATATGAGAAGTCACAATGTCATTCGAAATTAAGCAGCTTACACAAATCCGGCTATCTGGCGTCACTCCCGTAGTGGTAAATGCGCCACCGAAAGAACTCGCATAGACACCAGCGCCAGATTCCCCTCTAGTGGGTCCTCCCAGTGGGAACTTATCACCAGCTGTGAAGAGACCATCGGTCATCTTCTGTGCCACGGTTCTCGCTTCGATAAACAACGCCAGACTCTTCAGTGTGTCTTGAATAGACTGGACGATAGGCCATTTACAGAAGCAAAGGTATTGGGAGCCTACCCTCATTGCCCATCAGCCCAGAAAGCTATTCGAGCTCTTCTACAGTACCTGAAGGCGACAGACTTGAGTGCCCGACATTAAACAGGCTGCACCTGGCTAAAGTACATGTTAAAGTGTGATCAAGACTTGTGTCTTCTCTCTATCTTTCTTTCACTCCCCTTCGCCCTCCCCACGTGTAGGGTAGCAAACTGGACAAAGTCTCGTTAACATCCCTGCCTTTCCTTCCTCCCTTCTCTCAATCTCTCTATCACCAGCTGTCGTCTACAAGCGAACACAGCTCAAGTATTACTCTCCGAGTTCAAAAAGTCGCGGTATGGCTCAAAAGGCGAATCATCGATCGCGATAGCAAATTAATAGACAGCTATACGATGTAAGGATAGTAGTTTTATCAGCCGTATAAACTTGTAAACATTCGCTTACTAACTAAATTAAACAAGCATGGTGTCACGCGCGCGCAAGCAAACGTGAACACATCTTACTCGATGACCGCGCACACTCGCTGTCAAAACGTTGAAGTGAGGAAGCGCGGCAGCAGCAGCGAGCGAAGTGACCTTCGTGCTGCCTCTCGCTCCAACGCGAAGCGGTGAGAACATAGTGCACACGAAGCTATCAGCATTCTGGCACACTCTGTCCTCATCGCAGATCGCATTCAATATAGGGCCAGCGCTGCCGCGCCATAAGCAGCCAACGCCAGAGTAGAACGCCCCCCCCCCCTGTCTCCGTTCCCCCCCGGTGCCTTGTGCGCAACGGAAGACGCGCTTCCTCCCCGCTTTCGTCACTCGAGCGCGCGAGATTGATTGAGCCACCATCGGCGGCTCACCCTCACACGCTTTCACTCGCACATACAGCATATGGCGCGTGGCAACTATCTAATCGCCCTTGGACTTTACACTGAACATCACAGCCATGGCGATGCCGACGGCAGAAATTCGCCTGGAGTGCCCATATAATTGCTATCGCAATAAAGAGCGTCAGCCAGGAACAAAGGGTGGTAAGTTTCCTTCGAAACAAACAAAAGGCCACAGTAAGAATTTCCATTGGCCGTCAAAGCCACCAACACAACCACCGGTTCTCGTATAGTCGCCAGGGTTAGTGATAAACTACAAACCTAAACATATGGAGTAGCCTGAAAGTTTGAACTCCATTCAATTTTTGTCACCACCCTCGTTATATAATATGCGCACAGCGTTTGCAGCATTCTCGTAGACGGCACGTGCGTACCCTTGGATTAACATGCGTTTATTTGCAGCACCGAGACACGCTGGGAACTCGTTGCTTGTGAGGCATTCCTAGGTGAACCTTTCCAGCGCCATGTGTCGTATATACACATTGGAAAAATCCGCTGTCACTTTAACGGTCATACATTTATCATTTTTGACGAGCAATCAGCGTCATTCCGACAAGACATTTCTATTGCCGTAAACAAGAAGTGAAGGAGAGACCCACGAGTACTACATGAAAGAAAGAAAAATGAAATTGCTTGTGATAATAACTCGACTCGTTTGGCTGCCGCGTGTAGTATATTATGCTGTACGCCTTACAAATGACTGCCTTCCGTCATGTTGACAGTTGAATGCTTGGAAAGAGAGCTGCCACGATATTTCCTGTCATTTTCTGTCATTCTTTGCCTATTTCAAACATTTGGATCTATCTATCTATCTATCTATCTATCTATCTATCTATCTATCTATCTATCTATCTATCTATCTATCTATCTATCTATCTATCTATCTATCTATCTATCTATCTATCTATCTATCTATCTATCTATCTATCTATCTCCTAGCTATTACGTGACCTCACTGGTTCAAGTTGTCTACCATCTTGGGTCACTAAGTATGCGCTGGTGGTCGTGATGCCGTCATGATCGTTTAATCGTCTTCGTTTGAGCTTCGTCATCTGACTGTCGTCATCCGTCTTCGCCATGACCTTTACGCCAACTCAATGGCCAAAGTTGCCTAATAGCTTGGGCCACCAGGTATGTGCTCATAGTCCTTATGTCGTCTTGCTCGTTGCATCCTCGTCAATGCAATTTCGTCTTCCGACTTTCGTCATGCCGTCGTCGTCACGCCATCGTTGTCACAGGGTCATCATGCATTCGTTCTCATGCCATCATCGCGATGCCGTCGTGGTCGTTCCATGGTCGTTTCTCCTACTTCATTATCAGATTCTCATCATGCCGTTGTCGTCACACCATCGCCGCCATACAGACATCGTTCCAATGACGTCATTTCTCCGCTGTTTTGTTGCAATCAGGCTGTCATTCTTCTATCTTGATTATACCGCCGTTGCTATGCCATCGTCTTCATTGCGTCGTTGTCACAGAGTCGTCATCATGCATTCATTGTCATACTGTCGTCACGACATCATGGTCGGTCTATCGTCGCCATTCCAGTTTCGTCATCCGGCTATCGTCAGCCGTCGTCGTCACGCCATCCCCGTCATGCTGGCTTCATGATACAGCCATTATCATGCCATTGTCGTCATACACTGGTTGTCGGTCCGTTGTCATCATACCGTCGTGCTCAAGCTGTTGTTATTATAGTATCGTCATCATTTCAGAATGGTCATCTCATTCACATCATGCCGTTGACATAATACCTTGCATCGTCATTCCATCAACCTGATGCCTTCTTCGTCATTCCATCATCGTCACTGCATCGTCGTCATAAATTTGTCGACATGCCGTCATGCTCATGTCAAACGTTTGTCATCATCATCATCATCATCATCATCATCATCATCATCATCATCCTGGTTATGCCCACTGCAGGGCAAAGGCCTCTCCCATACTTCTCCAACTACCCCGGTCATGTACTAATTGTGGCCATGTTGTCCCTGCAAACTTCTTAATCTCATCCGCCCACCTAACTTACTGCCGCCCTCTGCTACGCTTTCCTTCCCTTGGAATCCAGTCCGTAACTCTTAATGACCATCGTTTATCTTCCCTCCTCATTACGTGTCCTGCCCATGCCCATTTCTTTTTTTTTTTTTTTGATTTCAACTAAGATATCATTAACTCGCGTTTGTTCCCTCACCCAATCTGCTCTTTTCTTATCCCTTAACGTTATACCAATCATTCTTCATGTTGTCATACCGTCGTCGTAATCTCGTCGTGGTCATCGCATCGTCGTTATTCTAAATTCGTCATCTGACTCGCATAACGCCGTTGTCGTCGTGGCATCGTCGTCATACAGTCGTCATCATCCCATTGTCCTCATGCTGTCGCCGAGACTCTGTAGTCGTTATACCATCAGCAATATTTCAACATCGTCATCTCATTGTCGTCATGCCATCCTTTTCGTTCCATCGACATCATTCCTACTTCACCCCTGCGTCGTCATCACACAGTCCTCGTCGTACTGTTCACGATCGACATTGGCCTGTGAGTGTTATAGCGAAGTGGGCCGATACCGGAAAAAAATTATGTATGCGCGTTGTGCGCGCCGATGAACGCGCCACTGGCGGCGGCCTTGCGCAGAACACTTGGGAAAGGAGCCAGCCCCACGCCGTAGTTTGCTGCGTCGTTGATCCTGCGTCTCTGTCTTATTCACGTCTTATTCTTTCATTAGTTATTATTATTATTCATTATTATTTTATTATTTATTCGTCTGTCTTATTCCTTTGGGAATTGTGTTTAAAAATAGGTAGTTGAGGGCGAGAATTGCTAATAGTTGCTGCATATGGTATTTTTGTTCCATTTTCGTTGAAAAGCTTGCTTCACGTTTGGGAAGTCATTACACCTCAATGCTGTCTGAGCAGACTTACCACGCCGAGTGATTTGTTTGTTTCACAACGTGGTCCCTTCTTGCATGTGAATTTTGTACTCAACGGAATTATTTCTTATTATGCTTGCACCGCTGAGGACTAAACCCGGCCTTGCCGCCAGCGCTCATCTATGGCGCTGCTCGGACGTTAAATATATCGTGCCGCATCTGCCTCTAGTAATATTAAAAAAAAGTACTGAAAAGTTGGCCAGACTTCAGCTTTGTACGTTTTCAAGCACCTCCCTTGGGGAATTTAAAACTGCAAAAAACTGCAACGGGAACGGCAGTTCGTCGGCGTATGCCGCAGAATTGCATCGGCGGTACAGCACTAACACACGCTCTTGTTAACCCGTGCGTTTGGTGACTTCGTTGACTAGTGTACGCGTTTCCATCAATAAGTTCGCAATTATTCTTCTTGGGGCGAATTTGACTGCACTTATTCGGCGATTCCTCAAGTATTCATTGGCAGAAAGATCACAACGGCACGTGCAGACATCACACCGTGCGGATTTGTTTGAGATATAAGTCTGCATTAACGACGGGTACTTATTATTGAGGTACAGAAGCAGCATTACGGTACTGGTAGAATTAAGAAGAAAAAACTATCGAGACATCGCATTACTCAACAAAATTTAGCGGCTAGTTAACATGAGCTACACTTCATGTAAATGGGGTTCATGGTTCTTGTCTGCAGGACGCACCTGGCACGTATGTTGGACCGGGTTGTCCCAAACACCGGCAACATCATGTTCATACCCGCTCCTACAGAGGCCAGCGTCTTCCCTACAGCTGTAACCATAGAAGAAGTCTGACACCCGAACAAAGGAGAAATAGCAGCCGCGAACTTCAGCCATCCGTGCTGCAAAGGGTTATCGTCTGCTACTGCTCCCGAACCTACTGTTGGAAGCGCCCGCTAGGTGGCTATCAGTGGCGCCTCTATAGGCGGTGCACTACGGGAATATCCGAAGTATATCCGAATGTATACCCGCAGCAACGGAAGTCTCAAAATGATCACTACAGATTCTAAATAAACGTGTCTTCGGCAATGTCTTCAGCGTTCCGCGGTACATTGCTGGAATGCTGATCGTGTTACTGTTGTAAAAGTTGGGGTCGGGCATGAAATAGATGGTAGCTGGCCCATGCCGTCGTCCAACTCATTCACGCTGAGGACGTTGTTGAAGGGAGAGACTTGTTATCATCGAGAACGAGGAATATGAGTTTTATTTACAATATCTACATGAAGGGTGGAGAACGTTACATTTCATCAGTCTAGCATGACTGAAAGAGAATGCACACTGAGCAGCCGCGCAAAGGCTGCTTAAAACCACTCTGTCCTCCCTAGATACCTAGGTGAGGGAAAACGGCCGTTCAAGTTTCGACCAATGGGAGCATCCAAAGGCATCGTAGCCGACCCGCCTTTGAGGGTGAGGGCTTACACACTCACTTCCGCAAAGGTTTCACTGAACACACCAAGGTGAGAGTTCTCGCAGACAGGGGTCTTGCCCCGAGCAGGCGCCTCCTGATCCCAAAGCTGACCCCGTAGTCAGTGGCCGCCGCGTTTGTTCATTGACTGACGACTTCTGGGGCTCGTGGGAAAGCACCGCAAAACATCCCCTTCCAGGAGTTCTCTTGCTTCAAGCAAACCGTGAAGGTGGCACCGAATCAGCTAACAATACTCGGCCCGCCGAACGTGACTAGACATGTCGGCGCCGTCCGGCTGTTGACGCGGCGCATTGCTGTCTTTACAAAGCGAGTTGTCGCAGCGGGCCGGGCAGGGTTCGACGGTCGCTTCTCCGAAGATCGCTACTCCCGCAGGTCGCTCGAAACAACTACAGCGGGCGCTGAAGGGTTGGGAGGTCGCTTCCTCGAAGATCGCCAGCCCCCGCAGGCCGATAGTAACACTGTTGACAGTCATCGTGAGATGTGTTCTCCCGGAATTTTTTAGAGCGCAGCTCTTTGGCGTCCGTTCCTGGGTTTCGCGTCGTCGTCGGCGTTGTCGTCGGCCTCGTAACCAGCTCCGCCCCCCTTTCATCCCCCCAGCGCTAGCAGCGACCGACTGATACCGCTGGATGCCGCTGACGCCGCTAGAGAGTCAAGATAACGTGACTGCATAGAACACCGTCGCCGCCATGCAGAAAGAGGAGGAAAGGGTCCCCCCCCCCCCTGTTCTTGTGTGGCGGATAGGGTGCTCTTCAGTTGCCGACGCGCCGGTTATTTCACGTAGGCCCCGGCACGTCGACGAATACGTGACCACCTTCCCACGGCTAGACCTGGTTCTTAGCGCTGCGGAAGCGAGGGTATCATATTGTTTGTGTCGGCATCGGCGGCGTTGTCCCTGAAACCAACTCCGCAGCTGGGGTTGACTCACTATCGGCGTCAGCGGCATCAGTCAGTCGCTGCTATCTCTTCCCTCCTCCCTTTATCGTGTTGTCCGCTTGCTGCGCGCGCTTCTGCCCCCATCGTTTGCCGCTGGGTGTACACGCCGCCCCCCTCCCCCCTCTTCCTGCGAGTCTCCGGTTGTCAAAGCGCCGGCTCGAACTTAATTCCTTTCTTCGCTCCTCCTCCAATGCAACCCCTGTGCGGTGGCAATCAGAGAGCCAGATCGGTGGCGGCGGATGTGTATATGTGCACCGCCCGAGCCGAAATTGCCGCTGCCGTTCGCCCTGTGCGGTGGCAATCAGAGAGCCAGATCGGTGGCGGCGGATCTGTGTATGTGCACCGCCCGAGCCGAAATTGCCGCTGCCGTTCGCCACTGCGAAATTATCTTGCTGGTAGTAGCTGCCTACTTCGCCCCTACCGCACTCACGAAAGACGTCGTGCACTTCCTGCAACTCGCATTAACCGTCCATCGATCCACACCGATGTTAGTAGTGGGGGACTTTAATGTTGACATAAAGACAAACAGCAATTTCCTAACACTTATGCGGGAGAACATCCCGTTCCTCTCGCTCGTAACGCGTCCCACGGCTGTGACAACCTCGCGAGGCACTTGTATAGATCTCGTCTTTGAGAATCAAGCATTGGTGTACCAAGTCGAACATATATCAGTCTATTTCTCCGACCACAAAGCTTCCTTCATGACTGTCAAGAACTGTTAGTGGAGTCTTTGTTAAAGGAATACGTGTGAAAAATAAAAAAAAAAAATTCTGTGATAGCGCATACATGTGTTGCTCGATTTCTTTGCCTCAATCTATCGAAAAGGTGAAACAGCTTATTTGCTGCGCTCAAATTTCGCATTAGGAAGTAACGTAATCGTCGGTAATTTTTTACAGCGTGGTTATGGATAGCTGGCGTTGCACGGAGACCCTGAAGCGACCTGAGTTACATGCGCCGAACTAGGCCCTTCTTTGTCTACACACTGGAGCCCAAAACGAGGAGGAGGAGGAAGAGAAATAGACAGAAAGATAGGGATGTTAGACAGGGAGGGAGCCCAAAACGAAGTGTGACCAACGCTAACACTCAGCCGCGAAGTAGCTTGCTTAATATACGGGTATACCACACCCCAGGGTACTGCAGGGTGGAGATGGCTCTCCTCCGCATGCTACAGCGTATTGTGCAGCTGGATTTGCGAAAAGAGTTCCAGTATGGCTTGCAGGGAGATTCAGTCACACACCATTTCCGCTCTAATCTCCTGACGAAAGGTGTTCTTTCCATCGCTCTCAGAATAACAAGCCGGGAGGAAAAGCCTAGGTGAAAAAGAAACAGCTTCTATGAAACGTGCTTCGAAGCACAGTTAAGGTCTTTGAAACAAAAGGGAAAAGAAAGCAGTGTACAGTGCTGTGCTAAACCTTTCACGGCAAATTTATGCCCAAAATAAGCGTTTATGCGACTTTGCCAATTTTTTTTCCCTGGGAAGATGCATTTATAATGAACGTTTCCGTGCACACACACAAAATAAAGTCTATACATACGCTCGCTTTCGCGTTAAGCTTAAACACCAAGAGCGATAATAAATAAGTAGCACTATACATGGTTCTGACGATCATTAAGGAACACCCCACGTCTGGAAATGGCGTCTGGAAATGTCGCACTCTGTTATTTACTTTACATCGCAGTGCCAAAGATTTGTTCACAGAGACAGCGTTCTACCAAAGTGACTTCGAAAAGTAAACCATCCCTCTCCTTACCACACTGCAGTCCTCGGCGAAAAAAAAAAAAAAAAAGGGAAACTGATTAGGCTGTGAACGAAACTCGAGGAGAAAAGATAAGCGTTCAGCGAGGTAAGGCGCCGCGTGAAAGGCTCCGGTAGAGGGACGTCTGATTACACTTGAAGTACGCGCGGTTGTTTGCTCAACCGTGGTGAATCGAGAACGGCGGCAGCCAGTCGCATGGAGTCAGTAGCAAGCACCCAGCTTACACGTACCTCGAAATGTCACCACTGCGTCTGTAAGAGACCCGCGTGTTTGTAAGCTCCTTCGATCATCCCGGCGCACGACGAGGTGCGTAAACACAACAGGCGTCCGTCGCGTCACCGCGGACCAAACAGAGATAATTACGAACAGTTAAAAGCGGTCTCGCGCGAATCAGGGAAGCGCACGAAGAGGGAAAAACGCGCGGCCACACGCGCAGTGCAGAAAGAGCCAAGACGGGCTGCGGCCAGTTTCGCTCGTCGGGTGCCTCTCAATGGGAAAGCAATGAGCGAAGGCGTGCCTGGCAGAAGCGTCGCCTCTCGGGAGGCGATGTCAAGCGAAGCGGAGAGCGCACAGCCACCCGTCTGTTTTTTTTTTTTTTTTTTTGCTTTTCGTCGTCGTGCTATCGATTGCGGCCTGCCGAGATGAAGAGACCGCGCGATGCTGTTTAGAGAGAGGAGACACGGGGGAGCCGCGTTATTGCTGACAGCTCGTACACGGGGCGGCGCACAATGGGCGCCCTTGATTTAATGTTTGCCGGAGGGGCGACGTTGATGGCTTTCTCTGCTGCGGCGCACAAAGGAGCGCCCTTTTAAAGCGCCTAGCGGGGAATCGAATCAAGTACACGGCACATAAAACAGCTTTCGCCACTGGACGCGCGCTCTCCCCCGTCCTCCCTCCCGGCTGTCCGCCGACAGAGCGCGCGCGTGGCCCGCGGGCGGTTCCGGCCGGCGGCTCAGGCGCAGGCGCGGTTATTTACAGGGACGTGGCTCGACGCGCCTAAGAATGTTAGGCAAAAAGGTGTGCGGTCGAAGAAAGCAGGCCCGCCGGGAAAGCGTGTTTCCTGCGCGCGGAAAGCTTTCTCGCGCGAGCGGCGTCGCGAGCGCAGAATGGGGAGGAGGAGGCCGGCGAAAGCGGGCTCGCGAGCAACACGTATCTCGCATCTCTCTTTTCATCCTCCGACAGCGAAATGCGCTCGCTCGCCGCGATGCACTTGGCGCCCGGGCGCGCAAGATGGGCCGGGATAAGCGGAAACGGCAGCAGGGAAAACAAGGAACCGCGGCGTCAACAAGATGGCGGCGGTACAGTGCGGCTTTATCGAGGCATTTGCGGAATGCTCGGAGCGGGCCGGGGATTCTCGCGCGCCGGGCAAGAATCTCCGGGGGCGTGCAGGCGGAAAATGAGCTGCCGGGACGCGTGGGCGCCCAGGCAGGTAGACGAGCCATCCCGGCGCTGATGGCGCGTAATCCGAGGGGGTAATCGAATCCCCGGATTTGGGAGCCCTAATCTCTGCGGCCCCTGGCCGAAGGGGGACCCGGGCCCGCCGTCGGGGAGGCGATCGATGCCACAATTAGGACTGCTGACGGCGGCGGCCGTAACCGAATCGGCGAGATAAACGCGCCGTCAGCGGGCGCTTCCCGAGGGGTTGGAAGGGGGGGCTCTCAATTTGGCGCGTCCGGCCGCCTGACAAACGGCGCCGTCGCATAATTCCAGGTAATCGGGTCAAATGGCGGCCCGTCCAATAAATCGCGGAGATAGCTGTCAGCCGATTTGTCTTCATTGCGGCGCGCGCAGTGACAGCCTGTCGTGTCGGCTCGTGTCGCGGGGCGCGCGACCCATTAGCGGCCCGTCGCCCTGGCAACCGCTCCTAATGGCGTGGCGCCCCCTAATGGGGCTCGCCGGCGGCGACGGCGTGTCAACGCGCGCAATCACGCCCACCTTTAAATCGGGTTAAGGGAGAGAGGCCGCGACGCTTGACACTGCGGGGCCCGGGGCGGCGGCCTCTCCCTCGACTCCGCGCGTCGTCCTCACCGCAATTAGCGGACCGCTCGTGGGCCGATTGTATCGGCGCGCACAATGCGGCCGAAACAGGAGCCGCTTCCATTACCCGGATCAGGCGCTCCCGCGATGGGGGAGCGCTTGAAAAGCAGCCGCTTTCAAAAACGCCCGTCTTGCTGTCGGGCTCCCTTTGACGTCCCGCGCAATTAGGCCCGCCAAGCCAGCGACCGAAACCCCCGCGTTCGACAAGCAGCCGCGCCTTTTGTCTTACTTCCCCTCGGCTTTCAGAAGCGCGCGGAACTGCGCCGCAAACCTGTCCACGCGGCACCCGCCGCGGCCGCAGCTTCGTTAGCTGGGCCGACAGAGCGCGCCAAAGACTCCTGGCCTGCACCACACTGCACCACTCAGGCCACGGGGAGAAGAGGCTCCCCGCAGGCAGCGGGGAGTCCCGCCTTTATTTATTTATTCACATTTTCGCTTGTCAACGCTCTTACGGTCCTTGGTCAGCAAACCAGCGTTCTGCGTTCCCTTAAGCAAACTACCATCGTCGACGTCGCTAATAGTCGAACCTTTACAACGCAATATTGCATCAAGACAAAAAAACTAGCCAGTCCAAATAAATGTACGGCAGTCTTAAAGATGAAAGAATTCAAGCGTGGACCACAATATCGTTTAAGTGTAAAGCATTCAATAATTAAATAGGTTTACTCGGAGAGACCTACTTCTGATTTGAAAGTATAAAACAAGAGTTTCCGCAAATAGACCAAACGTCAGGATGTTATAAAGGACTGGAAAACCCTGCATCCAGATATCGTTATTACATAAATTTTGCCTGGTACATCACACGTTATTTTGTGTTCTCCATGTACCAGTAATCTACAGTTATCGAAAGACATGCGTCAAAATGCTCAGCAGACGACTTCCTGCGTAGTTCGACTGTCAGGAACAGGCAGCGCAATTTTTACAGCGCGACGGATAAGCGCCATCGCAAATAGTTCTCCTCGTGTTATCTTAGGCTTTGTGGAAAACAATGTAGAAATTCACAGCCATAACTCTTCAATCTCCCTTTCTATACTCCCGAAGACTGAAACGAACAAAACGGCAGGAAAGAAAAGATCTCTAACCATAGATTTTGTGTTCATTGGCTTACTTACATTGCTTGATCGTCTTACAGACAGAGCACGCTTTACAGACAACATCGAACTTGAAGCGCAGCCTAATTTTAGATAGCGCGGTAGAGACAAATAAACAAACCTCAAAAAGGCGCAAGTAGCACACAGAAGCATTGCGACAAGAACCAAATCACCGCATGAAAATTCAAGACTGTGAGTATTACTATCCAATCCGGCTCCGTAGGACACGATTGAGTAAGGGTAAATACATGTACACTGGAAAGCTTGCGGAAACGCGTTTAATCTGAAGGCTTAAAGAACATTGCGTGAGTGAGCCGTGGAGTGAGCGATAGTCGATGCGCTCAATTTTCAGGTCGATAAGGGTCGGGAAGGGAGGTGTAGCAGCATGCGAGTGCATACGGTGTTTTTTTTTTTTTTTTTTTTTTTTGGGGGGGGGGGGACGTTTTTTGGGGTATGTCCTTTGTATTGTTGACGTTCGATATCTGTGGTAGTTCTTATTGCTGGCGTTGTTGTAGTGAACGATTATTATCATTTTCTACTTGCATTCTCGTGCAGTTGTTTCTTTATATTTTCACTGTACTATCGGCGTCAAATGAAACGTGAACAGCGGAGCGACTAACTGAAGGTAAAGTGCGCGCCGTCCAGTCATCACAATTGACAGGCGCACACTTCCGGTTTGACTGCCCTGCGCGCTGATGTTCCCCTATACTGGGGTAATTTGGTTTCTGTGCTAGTTCTCTTTTACTTGGAAGCGAGAAGAGACGACGGCGTAGTAAAGATGACTGCGCAATCTGTGCAACGCGCACCTCTGTTTCATTTGACGCCGATATAGGATATACGCACTGGGCGATACTGCTCATCGTATACCGTGATATTTTAGCTTCTGTTTTCTTCGATATTTCTTTTTCGCTTTCAAATAAAAGAGAGCCAGAACAGGAACGAAAAGGGGGAGCATCATCGCGCAGTGCGTTCAAGCCGGATGAGCGCGCCTGCCGATGGCGATGACCGGACGGTGCGCCACTATACCTTCACTTATACTATACGCTGTTCACGTTTCATTTGACGCCGATAGCACGTGCGGCGACGCCGGCGCTGAGACTTCAGTATTGTCCGTTAAATAAATAAATAAATAAATAAATAAATAAATAAATAAATAAATAAATAAATAAATAAATATTGTTATTATTATTTTCAGGATAAGGTTGCATAGCTGGCTTACTCTGTACTGCGCCTGTCTAATACACTGTTTATCGATTACTGGCTTTCTGTTGAACGCGTTACCACGGTCGGCCTCGTTAGCGAAATACTTATTAGTAAGTCTGCTGCTCATTTTTCTCCACTGACAGTCAACGTTCTTTTTGTAGGTTGAGAGAGAGAGAGAGAGAGAAAATTTATTTGCAGAGAGGTCGACGTGAGCCAGTGCACAGGGGTAGGAGGCACGGAGACGTAAGGTTGCCATGAGGGATGACGATGACATTGAAAAGGAATGCGTAACGATGGAGGCAAGTTCAGCATTCTGTTGATTATCAGGCAAGTCGAGAATTGTCATTCAGAAATGTCACCCAACAAGCTATCGGGTTCCAAGTATAGGCTGGGGTCACTAAATCAAACCAAACTTAAATAATGGTTTCGAGAAGATACTGGAGTGCTGGCTTCTCTTACCATCACCACCATAAACATATCATTGCGATAGCAATTATATGGACCATCCAAGCGAATTCTGACTGTCGTGGTCGCCGTTACCATCGGCGTTACCATGAGGCTCAGCATATATTTAGGTGTATCTATTGCATATGCCATGCCATGTTGTATGCTATATTCTGTATGGGCGCGTTATTTTGCTACACTTCTATATCACTAAAGTTGCTCATGCCAGGTCTCGCATCTCTGTCTAGATTATTCCTCAGAGTCTTGAGAATGGCACCTCACAAACAATTTTCATGAAACCTAAAACTCACAGCGCATAACTTTCATCTTAAGTCTCCTCAGACTGCTAAATATTGAAAGTGCACCACAATATCAGAGCTGAAATCTGAAAGTGATGTAATTTTACTGTCACGGCTCTTTACGGGCAGCGCAGTGGAACCTGCGCGATGCCGTTACATGTTTTACACGTCGTGGTAAAGCTCTTAAAAGTGCCAGAAATTTTGGCACGTCCGTGTACATCACGTCCGTGTTACCCGGATCCACGTATACTTAAAACAACGTCCGAGAAGCTCAATCGCCGAGCTAAACATAGCTATCGCAGTTAGCGCTTCGCCTTTCAGGTGAAACTGCCACTTTTTTTTTATGTCCACTGCAGAACGAAGGCCTCTCCCAGCAATCTCCATTACTCTGGTCTTGCGCTAGCTGATTCCAAGTTATGCCTGAAAATGTCCTAATTTCATCACAACACCCAATTTTCTCGCGTCATTGACTGCTCGTTCTTTCCCTTGGCATCCTTTATGTAACTTGAATAGACCACCACTTATCTGCCCTACGCATTATAAAGCCTGTCCAGCTCTATGTTTCCCTCTTAATGTCAACTAGAATATCGATCACCTCCTTTCAGTGTCTTATCCGCACCGCTGTTTTCCTGTCTCTTAACGTTACGCCTAACATTCTTCGTTCCATCGCAGGTTGCGCGGTCCTTGTCCTACACAGGTGCCTAAATAACGTAGCCAACCGTCTAGTTTCGTTCATATTCCAGTCGTTTTTTGCACTAGATTTTGCACTGAGCGCCTAGCATTTCAACAGATGCACACTACATGTCTCTCTGTACATATTAACTAGCGGTTTTTCTCATGCGAAACAAGTGCTAGTATCCGAACAGTCATTTTATTATTCTCCAGTTCCCACTGCACATCGATATTGAGCAAATCATGGCGTTACCAAATATAAGCCCAGGAACCATAACCCTTCACATGACCTCGTTCTACGTCATATAGTACGGAGTGGCGAGAATCTGTGGCATGTATCACGTTCGCCCCATAGTGCGGCTAGCGCGAAATATGCAAACCAAGAAAACGAAGTCATTCTCGTGCACGCGCCTCGAGCTCATAAATATTGTAGTGCAATTGAACTATCGGTGACATCAGCAAGTTGCATTACAAAACATAGGGGTTAGACCACAGAGTTGAGCTTATCAACGTGATTATGATCACGCCCATTTTGAAATTCTAATAATAATGCGCATGAAAACATAGAGGGGAGATTACACACCATAAGCTAAAGTATTTCCCAAAGTAATGTCTTGTATCAAAGTGCCCGCTGCGCTTCATGGATTCGAGATTTACGTCAGCGAATCGCACGTGGTTTCCATTTGTCTTCCTTGTCAAGCAGGTGTTGCTCCTAGAAGCGCACCCCACCTCTGCACTCAACACTAGAAATGAAGTACATGAACAACCAACGGCCAGAGCGGCCAAAAGGTGAAAACAGTCTCGGTATGTGAGAAAAGAACACCATATCTCGCGAATAATTATACTCAGTAGACCCATTACTAAAGAAACGTTTTAAAATTAGCTTCTGTACACATAGCCCCACTTGTGCGCATAAATTGTACTGTTTATCGCGGCCGTTTCAAATTGTGCGTGGAGTTTGACTTATGTGAGTCTCAGAGAACATCCAAATTTGAAGGCATGTTTGCTCTAAGAAACAGACTTTGGGAAGAAACGTTTCTGGGGATCAACAATAAGGATTCCACTTTGACTTCATCCTAAGAATACGTCTCGAAGAGACAAAAGAGTTGTTGGAAAAAGTTGTGACACAACGAGACACTGAAATTCTGAAAATTATTGTTAAAGAACTCCCCGCACCAGCTTTCTTTAGGAGGACAAATCCAGTATGAAAATATTTACAGCCTATAAGTACTTCTTAGCCCAGCTACAATACCGTTTCAATGCTTCCATTTATAAATTATTTGTGTCGGTTTAGCGCAAATCATAGAATGTCACACTTGACCTCCCTAAACACTACAATACACAACTGTGACACCAGTTATTGCTACCTAAATAGCAGGTTATCTTGGCGTTTGAATTTATTGAGGGTTAACCATTTTTACCTACTTCTTCGAACTGGTTCAACACCTACATAAAAATTCTCCTCCCTTCAGCCTCGAGCACTTCAGCTCTACTTTAAACTAAATAATTTTCATTCTAATCGGTTTAGTGGTTGGCAAATGCAAACACTATGTGTTTATACGAATAGGGAAATCGGTGTTGGACCCCGCGAAGTTATTCCTTCTATAGAATCCCATAATGGTTTAGCATGACGACAATGAGGAAGAGAACGCTTCATGGAGAAGAAAGGGCCCTACGCAAACAATGACATACCTTACAGCCCAAAGAGAGGCGGAACTCCGTATAGCGCGAGGGTGCTGGCGAAGTGGCATCATGAATCACCTGCGCAAATTTGTGATCGGCGGGTCTCTAGCGAGGACATACAGCCGACTGCAAAAGCTTTCAGAGCACGGAGCTCGTAAACAACTTAAATTTCCTCACGACTTCGCGAATAAAGTCTCGATTTAGGATCAACAACGGGTTGACCGATCAGTGATGTATCCACTGCAATATATTTTTCTATGATGAGGATGGATCTGTAGGCTGCGACAAAAATTTTGCTTTTATATCTGAACCCGCGATTCAAAAGAAGTTGCTGTTAAAGGCATTTTAAAAGAGTATGCCCAACATGGAAAAGAAGTACCAGCGAGCAACGAACAATGGGAAGTAGAGCATCGTGTACACAACTCACTCACTGCGAAGTAGCTAGAAAATGAAGGTAAATACAGCATAAGCCGTTTCTAAGGCAGAAAACATAAATATTATACACTGAACGTTGTTTCGTCTCGCTCGTGCTTGACCACAGTAATGACACACCAACACGCACACATGTACACACACGCGCGCACACGCACGCACACACACGCACACGCACACATACACACACACACACACACACGCACGCACACACACGCCCACACGTACACGCACGCACACCCATGTGCGTCCACATACACGCACGCACAGAAACACACGCACGCACGCGCAGACACACATACACACACGCACCCACGCAGAAGCACGCGCGCACATGGGCACACGCGCGCACGTGCGCAAACGCACATACACACACGCACGCACACGCACGCGCATGCGCGCGCAGACACACATACACACGCACGCGCACACATGCATGCACGCACACGCACGCAGACGCACGCGCGCACATGGGCACACGCGCACGCGCGCGCAGATACACATACATACACGCACGTACACGCAGACACACAGAAGATAGTATGCTCATGGTGTCAGTTTCAACAGCTCGACCTGATCTCTCGATTCCTTCGGCATCGAAACAGTGAGTCGCTACCTTTCGGAATTCCAACTCAGACTCAGGAGCAAAAACTGACAATGAGCTACAAACCTCCCACAAAATTTTATAAAACTTAGTTAGCCATTTATCCGTGGCATTGTTGTTATACAATAAGTTAGGCGCAGCTAAGGGGATAAATCATTGCAGTAACAGAATTTTCGGTGTTTCACGATGTTTTCGCAGTTCTAACGCGCATTAAGTGGCCTCAGCATCTATTGCACGGAACATGACAGCCGCATATAAACTTTATAAATAAGAGAATGGTAATTTCTTATTCCATCTACAACACGCGGATGTCGGCTGAACAAAGCGATAAATTATGCATCGAGAAACGGTCACGCGAACGTACTTAACATCTCCTGCCATCTCAACTTCCACCGCACTCGACTACAACGTTACATAACGTGTAAGTTTAATTGGTTTCAGGAAAAAGAAAAAGTCAACAAATGTGCTGACTTCTTTTATTGCTTTTAGAAACTCTGCGAAGTGAAAAGATTACCTTTTCAAAAAGATTAGTTTTTCCCTGCGCAGTCTCCTGATGGCGAAGAAAAATAAAAGGAAATGCATACACCACAATATTTTAGTATGGATCTATAAAACGCAGATATAATACGAGATGTGCCCTTCTCAATGAACCACGGTGGGAGGACGAAGAGGCCTGGGCGAATGATCGGGATTACATTCGCTTTCGCGGAGCGCTGAAGATCCATCAAAGCTGCACTGCCAATCGGGGCGCATTCCCGTTTCATCTCATTCGAAATTCTGCCCACATATCGTAGGCAGGGGATTGCGCAACAATTCGTAAATAGGTATACATCAGGGCGCCTGTAGAAAAATTGAAGTCGGAAGTGATATGTTTATCCTTCATAGGACTTCCCGTTTTCCCTCTGTATAATTTAGCCCAACCTACGCTTAAAAACATGGTCGCGGTGTGTGAAAATTGTCGAAAACATTGCTCTAAACTTTTTTACTCGAGTTTTGTAAGTTTATCCCAGGTTTAGAGCATCTCGACATGGTTCACCGCGTTCAATCTTACGCTTTCGCCAAGAAAATTGCCACCGAACTTTGCTAGTCACTAGATGAAAAGACCCAATTTTAGCAATATATCCTTCTCAGCGAATACGATCCTCCTACTCAGAGTAATGGACAAGGGTTTTAATGCGATTAGCATTCTTTGGGTATTTCACGCTCTTTCCGGCGTCTAATTGTGCGTCTGTGTATCTATGCCTCTAACCATTTTCCGGCCAACCTGGGGCACTGTGTAGTCCCTGGTCGAATGGTTAGTGCATCGGGTTGGCTGTGATGAGGGAAAAGGATTCGGAAGCAACTGTTCGACGAACTCGGGTCACTGAGTATGTGACACTGGCTATGTTTCGCCCTTAAATGACTCTCTTTCACGCCAGCTTGGGTCAGTGGGTATGTGCAACTCTTCGGTGAACCTCTCTGATGCCACCAGGGGTATCTGCGTATGTGCCGCATTCCAATAGACTTCTTGGACGCCAGCACGGGTCACTGGATATGCGCTGCTCTTCAATGAACCCCTTTAAAGCCAACTTGGGTCGCTGAGTATGTGCCACCTAGCATGTGCTAATCTTTACTGACCAAAAAATACATTAACATTTAGCCGGTCCTGGGCGGAGACGAAGCCGCGTCATATATATGCGGACAATGGTGCCTGAGGGAATATTCAAACACGAGCGACGTGCGGACTACGCCAGATGGCGCAGCGTGCGCAGAGGGATGCGCGAGATGGGAGCCCGGCTGCGTACACCTCTCATAGATAAGTCTCGGCGGTGGCAATAGTGTGTGTCGCTGCATTGCTTCAATGCAGCGCTAACGTCGACATCCATCGTGGCATGAGTTCTGCCGAATGTTTTGCACGCAAGTCTTAAAGCGGAGAAGAACGGGTATTTAGCGGTACGTGGCGACAGTTTTAGCGCAACCATGAATGGCAATTTGGCGTTGGCATATTACTTAACCTATAACCACCAGTACGCTAACGAAAGTTGCCGATCACGATACGTTTCGTTTGAATAACTTGCGGTGATATAATTTTCTGCGAAAGAGCAAACTTGAGCGTCAGAAATTTATATGAGGCTTCATCTTCCATAGGCTGACGTAAAATTGAGCGTGAGAAGTGTGCGCAGATTGGTAAGGCCTTTTCAAGATGGCCAGACAAGCATTGAAGATGAGCCTCGGAGTGGTCGCCCTCGGACAGTCGCAACTGAGGCCAAAATGAGACCGTAGATACACTCAGCAAAGAAGACAGGTAAATAACAATGAACGAAATAGTGAGATTGCGGCAAATAGGGCACAGTACAGCTGAGAAAATGATTGAAAGCTTATGTTACCGAAAAAAAGTAAGTGCTGCTCGATACGTTAAAATACTGCTGAAGCTCCATCGTTCGTTTCGGGATAGCGACCTCAGAAAATGTCGTCTAGCAGCCCGCCAATGCACGCCCGCAAATTTGTCGTTTAGCTGCGAAGAGAATTGGCAGAATGAGAGAGGAAGTGCCTCCGAACCCGCCCCAGACGCACTCAAATACGAGGCGAACGATGGGAGAGGCAATACTCGCTACAGTGCGTGCCTCTACTAGGCTGGAATCGAGTTCCATTGGAGAGATGTTAGAGACTCTTAGTTTAGGGGACGCAACGCGTTGGGGCCCCTCAGCTTGGGTGCGTTTGCGTACGCAAGCAGAAACACGTTATATGTTAGCGGCCCCAAACGCAAGCCACACTGAGGTCTCATGAGCTCGCAGCGCCATCAGTGTATGCTTGTTGCTGCGTTATCATTTTTTTAAATATGAAATTAGGCATATGAAGTAGATTAAGCTATCTTTATTAAAAGCAGTCAATATACATATATAAAAACGATGTCTGTCGGCACTAGGCAAAATATTTATAAGATTATCTACGCGCCTACGTTAGGACTGAGGCTGAGCCGAAGCAATCCAAACATGCGTTTGGTAAAATCCAGTTGGGCTTCTCGTGCAGCATAATCCGCTGTGGTCTGTGTTCTGTTTATTTGGAGCCTCCTGCAAATTTTGACATGCCGCCGTTGCGGCGACAGAGTGCCGGTGTGCTCTGCGACCAGTTTCTTTACCTCGTCGGCCGTGAAATGCACACGTGCACACGTCCTCGCCGGCGCAGCCATGTTCTCCGTCTGTGTGGCGGAATGAGCGGCTTGTCTCCGCTGGTCTTGATTCTCGCAAGTTCTCGTAGACCGCGAGAGTCACGTGTGTAACGTGACCTCTTAGGGGCAGCGATATTTTCCGCCGCCCCAACAACCCAAGGACGCAAGCAGACGTAGCAGTCTGCGCATGCGCAGTACCGTCGCCCCTAGTTCTTGCGTACGCAAGCCGCTTGCGGCCCCTAAACTAAAACTCTCTATCCTCAATCTTTCTGATCAATGCAAAAATTTATGCAGCGAAATAGAGAAATGTAATCAAAAAGTGACAAAGTTTCGCCTTCACTAATGCAGCAAATCTGTGTACCATTCTTGCTAATTACTTTCAATATGACTCTCCTATTTTACTCTTTTAATGAAGCCCTTATACCGGTTATCTACATTAACAGTAACAGATTTTCTAAAGATTTCCCGTAGTGCATATCGCAATTACATAGAGGCAGACAAAGCTAACAAGAACCAATACACGGTGTATTGGTTCTTGTGTGGCGCCTGCTCTTTGTAATATATGTTTATCGTTTGTCGACCGCGCTCTTAAGAGTGCTTTAAACAATGACTCAGTTCAAATTTTTAGATATGTTGACGATTTTCTTGTTGTGATAAAACAGACTAACAACGAATGCTCCGTTACGGTAGCTGACATTTTAACTCTGTTCAATGACAATGGCAAAGGTTTAACTTTCACACATGAGCTATCTAGGGACGGTAAACCCCAGTTTTTAGATTTGCAGCTATCCTTACAAGCAGGTCACCCCTGTTGGATGTACTCTCCACGTGCACGTAAGGAACATTTACCTTACGCGTCTGCGCACTCAAAGATCGTGAAACGTGCCATTGCTCTGATGTGTCTAGAATCTTCACTAATGAAATCTTGTCATCACTCTGCGAACCAGAGTTTCATTGCACAGTTAAATAGGCTACAGGCTGCGGGATACCCAAGTGTGGTGGTGACGTCCGTCTCAGAGGTATTGCTTCAGAAACTGAAAGGGAAGCGGCACAAAAGTAATTGTAGTACACAAAAGAGGCCTGAAGTTGTGCCGTATTGCCATAGAGTGGCTCACAATCTAAAGAATGTCGCCACTAGATACCAAATTCCGGTAGTGTTTTCTGCTCCTCAGAAACTGTCATTGTTGCGCAGCTGTATTTCTAAAACAAGTAAAAAACCAGATTGTGAAAAGAACCACGCGAAATTTGTAGATTGCAGCGTCGGTGTGGTTTATAAGGTTCCGTTGTCATTTGTCAAAGTGTATGTAGGGCAGTCAGGCCGCTGTGTTAACGAGCGCCTTAGAGAACATGAGCGATCCATACCAACAGGCACAGGTTCCCATTTGGCTCAACATTGTAAGATATGCAAGTGCAAACCCATGTTTCGTGATACCACGATTTTGAAAAAGACCCGCGATACCACCGCCCGAGAGTTATCGGAAGCATTCTTCATACAGTCGTTAGGGTCGCAGTGCATTAGTGTGCCTTCTTTAAACTTGTACAGTGCTGAATAGGATTTTTTTAGATTCTATCGCATGAGTGCGCTCTTGTGATCGGATGTTGGTGGTTCCTGCACATGGTGCTCACTGCGCATGTTCCTCTAGTTTCTACTGTCTAAAAGGAGTGACGCAATAAAATGATGTCAGTTGAGAGTAGCGCCTTGTCCTGGGGGGTCGCCTTTCTTGTGTCCATTGTATTGCGCTAAACGAAGTATTTATGGATCCACACCAACTAGCCCACCAACGCATTGTACTGTCAAAATGACCACGTAGTATTCAACTACGTCTTTTGTTATCGGACGTCAAGTTAGAGCTCTGTTGTCGGCCTTAAAAATGTTTGTAAGGCCCTAACGGTAAGGGTGTTACCAGTGCGAGAAGAAAACACCCTTAAGGGTATAAACATTTTTATAGTGTAGCTGCATCGTCGACAATCCACAGCAAAGTAAGAAAGGGGAGCAGACTAATCGGAGACGCCTGCATCACGCGACTCATCCCGTTATCTACTTTTGCTGCGCTAGCTCGGCCACACCGAAACCGTCTCCTCTTTTGCGCGCTCCTTGCCTCTCATGAGCGAATTAAAGAAGGAAAGCCTGTCAGGGTAGGCAATGCTATTCCCTTTGAAATCAAGCAACAGTCGCCTGCTATAAACGAGGACAGCGCTTGATCGGGCTGTGGAAACAACCTTGCAGGTCATCACCTGTGCTTGTGTCCGTGGTTACATGAATCTGAAGTCCAGAGATTGAAATACAAATAAGAGTGGAATATAACTTTGCGTCATAGTTCCCCATGAAAGCCAAACATGTAAACGAAGCAAGTACAAACAAAAATTAAATAACAAGGCATGTAGCAAATACTACTACGACTCAGAATTTCCTTAGCGCTCATAGAGCGGCTTAATGCGTCCTACGTAAACTTCTCGTCGTGCGCGGTGCCACTGTGACTGTGACACGCAGACAGGGGCCGACGGTGCAGTACAGTCCGTCAAGAAATCGTAGCACCTTCTGTGCGGTCGCAAATAGCGTCGGAAAAGTTTCAAGCGATTGCTCCAGCCACTTTTCATGGTCGCTGGTTGGAAATGGCTTCTGTAGCCTAAACCCAGCTGATCGGCCAAGACTTGTAGTGAGTGTGACGTGTTTGGTGTGTGTAATAGTGTTTCTCATTCAGCAGCCAACGAAATAGTCGAGAGGTCGACAAATCAGCTTATATACCCACATGTACCTCCTACCTGTGTACTGGTCGTATCAATATGTCGGTAACTGGCTTTATTCTGTACTTGAACACACAATGAAACAATAAATGCTAGTTAAATTACCTTATTTTAACAAATATTCTCCTACAAGCGCAGATTTCCTTGGCTTCACACCGGTTTGGCGTGTCTCCTCGGTCAGTTTCTCGCATTCAGAGTCGAGGGGGTCTGGTGATGATGCGATGAAAACAGGCTCGATCTGGGAGGCTATTAAGTGCTAGCGGCATTCCTCATCTATTACATATAAATCAGAACAACACAATGATATTTCTGGTTCAAACTGAACGCCGCTATCGAGGTACCTAGCTTCGCGTACCATCTGTCGGCAAAGAAACACACTTGATTCTGTGTAAAACGCACAATTGACGACACTATCTGTGAACCAAAGTAATTCTGCAGCGTGATCCTGTTGTCTGCTAGAAAGAACCGTGAAATCAGTTGGAAAAGTCAAATGAGTCGCCTGTGTATTGGGGGCGAGGACTTCCGGAGTCGCCATCTGTCGGAAGCACCTCCCTTGCGTAGTATGAGAGACCACGCGACGCGCTCCTCATAGGTTTCGCTTACGGCGCTCAATAAAAACACCACGCGGCAGCCCTCCTGGACATTTGTGTAGGTGCCGATATAATAATCTTGGGCAAACTGAAAGCACAGAATTGTTTACAGGCGCTATCGCTTTACCGAATACGTACAGCGAACGCCACTGCGCGCGGTCGCCGCGATGGAGTCTCCCGAACCGGCTTCTTGAGTGAAAGGTAGGCAAACGCTCAGAGTAAACTATGTGAAATATGTTCTTATAGTGGGATGTCTGTATAACAAAATGGAGCATAATGCAGCGATCGCACGGGTTCGCTGCGACCGAGTGCGCGTCTGCATGCATGTTCGCGCACAAGGTTTTCCTTTCGCTGTGAGCGCGTTTTCGCACCGTGCCGTGAGCTTTATAGGCCGGCAATATGAGCATATGACAGTACACTGGCAATCATTGTTGCGTGGACGCTATCAGAGCTGTTCAAAAATAATTTCGTTATAGAGGTTTCGACACCTACGGCGACTGTGATGTGCCGTCGCGACGATTCAATCTTTTTTGTCTTCTACATTCTTGAACATTTCAATATTATTTCTCAAGTTGCGTCGCACTATATGTTTATCGGTCTTGTCCGCGTTTGATTGCCCTCTGCTTTTTTTTCGTAATCCAGTGCATTAATTCAGAACACAAACACGTCCATATGCCATGCCTTTTTTTAATGTGCGCCTTACCGCTCGATCCCTCTCCGTTCCAGTGAACTTGCCAGTATCTAGCATCAACAAGTTCATAGACAAAAACCGTCATGACATTAGCCGGGCAGCGGGCGCGGGCAAGCGTCTGAGTACGCGTTTTCTGCTACTCACCGAACATCGCAGTCCCGGCGCCGTAGCAGAAATCTTCCTCGCGGCTTTGCTTGCTGCATACCGGAGTTGTAGGCGGTGGCTGTCTGCCGGTTCTAAGTTTCGCTAGCCAAGCTTCACGCAGCTCCTTGTCTTGCGGCTCCATGTGAATAAGGCTCACACCGGGATCCGCTGCGTACGTCCAGCACTGCGGCACCTGGGCAGTAGTCTACCATGCTGCACGCCTCCAAAGGCAGCCACTACCTATTAGAGTACTTTCAAATGTTGTCAAGCGGTAATGCCTCACCACTTAATCAGAACCGCAGAGCAGGTGGGACTTTAAACTTTTGTTTTCAGCTCGCTTCGGCGCTTCCGAAGCAGCCGACGCGGCCGCTGTATCCACGTGATCGCTCATGCCACGTCACGCCGACGGTGGCGCCAGCTTTTCCAGTGGTGTAGCTCGCCCCCAATGGCGCATTTCGTCCGAGCCGTCCCTAACACGCCGTGCTGGCTTTGCGACCGTCTGCACGACGCATCCGGTTGGCGAAGTTTGCGGACAATGTGACCAAAATCGTAGAAAACGTACTGAAAAATGTTATAAACGAAGTGTGCTACACACTCATGCTACGGCTTTCGTATGATCTAAAATCTGTTATTGCTAAAAGATTTTCCGCCACTCGCATTCTTGGTAATCGTGAAGCGGAATTAATGCTGAATACCACGGCTGATCGCAATAAAGGTCACTAATCATTCCAAAGAAGCGACAACTGTGCCTGCTTGTGATTCATGTGGAAAGGCAAAATGATTGCATGTTTATAACCGGAGCAACTTAGGCGACTGTGTGAAGCAAAGTAATTAAGAGCTTTAGGCTGCACATCAATTTACCTAAAGCTCTTAGCCCTCAAAGAAAAGCAGGAAATCTTGTAGGTTCTATTACTGGCAAAAAAAAAGAAAGAATCATCTCTCTGAAAATCCCCGCACGCATACAACCGTGACAGCCACTATGGGCTTGTCGATCCGCAGTGTCTGGGCCCATAGCTGTTTCCTCTTTGCTTCACTGTCAGTAGAGAAACAATAGAATGATTCCTCACGACTCTTCCATCTTCTGGGTGTGCCGAATGGCACGCAACAATGCTCTCGAAATTTGTTTTTGAACCGCAACTCAGGCGACATCAAAAGAGGGCTTGGCAAGCAACCGATCTACGCAGCAGACGCTGTGGTTTCGGAATTCGCTCACGCGCGTATCGGATGGAGTGCGGCGTCCGTTTCGCGACCATCACGAATACATCGGTCACTGTACATTCCAGAATAAGCGCTGGCGTTCGCATGCATATTTTTTTTTTTTAATTCTGGGGATTTACCTGCCAAAACCACTATCTGAATACGAGGCACGCCCTAATGGGGGAATCCGGATTAAGTTGGACCACTTGGCGTTCTTTACCGTGCTCCCAATGCACGGTACACGGGCGTTTTTGCATTTGGCCCCCATGAAAATGCGGCCGCCGCCGCTACCGCACTTTCTTCCCACGACCTCGTGCTTAGTAGCATAACGACAAAGCCACTAAGGAAAAATGGCGGGTCGTACATTCGATATGTACAACAATATACGCGACTTTCTTGCAACTGATCAGGCGAGTCTGCTTCGCTATAGAATACGCGAAAATAGTAAAATAATAGCGCACTTAGTCTAGTAGGCGTGCATTGCGCCGAGATATATACTGATGACTGCGATAATCCGGAGGAAAATAATCACCAGCAAAAAGGCAAACAAAAAGAACTATGACAGCAGATAATAACTAATGCTTGAACCGACCATATCAAAACAAAATCTACGTGGTTTACCACAAATTCCTACTGCACCCAACTGCACAGGTGGCAAAGAGAGAACTTGCAGATAGGCACAAATGATGGAGCTCTAACAGGGACAGTTAGCTCAATATTACGAGAATACCTATCCTACCCGCTGATTGTTCGCGCGGTATGCTGAAAGAACTCGCCATGACATGAAAATCAATCGCATAAAAAAAAACGCAGCTCTTGTTTCGTACACTGTTATTGTGGCGTCAGCATCAATGACGCGATGCTTACGTATGACTGTCTCATGGATGCCACTACATCATGCGTGAAGGTTCTCTTCAGACATACCATATGATCTTTATGTTTGTTAACTTGTGTGTTTGTTTCCTTTTTATCACATGTAGCGACAACACTGTTATCACACGCAAAGAAACAATGACAACATTACGAAAGCAAAATACTTCTGCAAGACAAAATGCAAATCTTGTTCTTGCTACCTAGTGAAATGGCGCAACCCACTCTGGGGGATAGGCCATGAATCGGGTGGTGACGGAGCTGTTATCAAATCGTCTTTTACATTAATTAGGGTGAACTTAAATGAGCATCATACAGATGACATTTAAAGTATGTACTGTTACGGATATGAATAATCGATTATCTAAGTATTACATAAAGAATTTTGTGAGCATATTAAGTATGAATAATTCTAGCGTGCAATTCTTTTTGTCTCAGGCAGAAAGATGCGCAGGGCTTCACAAGCGTTCCTGTGGTTGCAACTTAGTACGGAACCCCCAAAGGAAAGAATTACGGGAACAGTCAAATTCAAGCCAAGCTTTTGGAAGGGTTCTTCTAAAAATCTTTTCCCCAGAAGAAAGAAAGAGCGGGATTTCAAAAAGAAGTGTCGCAGAGATTCACTCTCATTGCATAAAGGGTACAAAGGTGATATAGCCAGACCATACCTGTGGAGGTAAAATTTCAATGGGTGGACTTGGCATCGTAGTCTTGTAATTGTTGCTTCAATTTTCCTAGAGGAGCACCATTTGTAGTTTCAAGGAAAACTGAGATGAGAGAAAGCAGATGTTGCCAACGGTGATTGAGCGAAGCAGTGATATAGTTTCTGAATCGCGCCGCACGCAAATCACGCGGCGTAGCACGATGAGAAAGAAGTGCTCCCACGTGTACTAGTCGAATTGTAGCTCCTTCACTGAATCGCCGTTCTGCACAGTCGGACTAGTAAAGCATGAAGCTCTCTCGTCGTACTCGCCGGCGAAGGCACCTTCAGCGCATCACTAACCAGCTTACGCAGCGTCAACCACGACAAACCAGTTCGCCACGAACACTGAAGCAACTGCAAGTGACCACGACCAGTAACTGCATCTTTGCATCGGACTCATCAAGACGGCTGAATGGCAGCTTTCTAGGAAACAAGAACGTCTTACATTAGCGCATTACAAGCCTGCTGAATCAGCGCAGCGATCTACCGGAATCTTTACCGCTGTGTTTGTCTAGGCATCTTCTAGTGACAGCGGCCTGCACCAGCCGCCTATTGAGAGATAGATTAGATTATGGGGTTTTACGTGCCAAAACCACTTTCTGATTATGAGGCACGCCGTGGTGGAGGACTCCGGAAATTTGGACCACCTGGGGTTCTTTAACGTGCACCTAAATCTAAGTACACGGGTGTTTTCGCATTTCGCCCCCAACGAAATGCGGCCGCCGTGGCCGGGATTCGATCCCGCGACCTTGTGCTCAGCAGCCCAACACCATAGCCACTGAGCAACCACGGCGGGTAGCCGCCTATTGATCATGCTTATCAGGAAGGCCAAGTTGCACCTTCCTCGGCAGCAACATCGATTTGCGTCAGCACATCACCAACGCGCTGACGCTAGGACCAGCGGGCCTAACATTCAGGAGCTATCGGAGCAACCAGAATCATGGAGCCAAGTCTTGCGTTCCTTACAACGGGCCGAGTGCAAGGCTTTGCTTGAAGTTAACTTCAAGCAATCCGCAGCTTGTTGAAACCTTCTCTGCGCCCGGATGCCGAAATGACGTCATTGGTTGCCATTCACCGCCGGTGTCGCACGGTCGCCCTTCGCTGGACGCCAAAGCACCAGTATTCGTTTTACTGCTGTGCAGCTCTTCTACGCTTTCGACAAGACGGCTTGCGAGGTCGTCGTCCACACCGCGTAAGCCTTCTGCGCGGCTGATTTCATTGATAACTCCTGCAGCTCGTTCCTTTGCGGCTGCTGACGCCAGGATCTCTTGCTTTTTTAATAGCTGCGCAGGCATTCCGCTGGTCCGTGCTACATCATTTGCGCGCCTCCCAGACGGCATAGTGGTTGCGGAACAAAGCAATGGCGACGATATTGAGGAGCACCCAGGAGCACGGAGAGCTGCCCGAATATCTTAGGCTCCTGGCTCTGGGTCTCGGTCTACAGAACCAGCAGCTCCAACGCAGTTACCCTACGCTTTCATCGTCTCCGAGCAACCAGCATCAGAGGCTTCGGCAAAAAGGTCTGCGCAGCACTGGAAGTTGCGCCTCCGCTCATCGTGCGGACTCTTGAGCTTTTTATTCCCAAGAGGCCAGAATATACAGAGCAGGGACGAGTTTGAAAGATTGAATGCAATAACACATCCATGTGCGGAATACACCAACCACGATGAGCACGACAGGCTGAATGCCGTCACGCAGTCAATCACCGACGAGGTGGAGGGAGACGGCGCGAATTAGGACTCCGTGTGTGCTCCAACGCAACCGGGGTAAAGACACCGGCACCACCTGTTGGGTCCGTCCCAACTCAGCTTCATCCTGCGCAAAATATCCCAGCCGTACCACGACAACAACGACAGAGTCGACCATAACGACGAAGAGGTCTGCACGCCGACACAGAAGCACGATTATCTACTCCTGAAAGTCCGTGCTATGCTGAAGTACAGGAGGCAGAAGGGATCTGTGGCAGAAGAGGGTGACAAAGACCACAAGGCACAACACCTGACGCCAAAAGCAACAATAGACCAGACTCCACCACCTTCCCCTGGCTTTGTCGCCGAAAGCGATACTGATGAAAATTATGGCGACGCGAACACGGCCACAGCCCGGCATTCGCCGTTCCTTTTCGACGCGACCGGTGCGACTGTCTACCGGCGCTACTGTCAGCCTAGCGGCGCCACTTGCTCGCCTATCATCGGAAGCGTCGGAATGATATCGGGAAATCGGCCGCGTAGGGGAATGAGTATCAAGAAACTCGCTTGTCACACGGTCGCAGAACTCCCAAGTCAGGAGATTGCTGTGGGCGAGAATCGATACAGCTGCAGCAGCTGGAAGCCTTCTCGCAGTCAAAGGCATCCACGAAACTGTCTTACATCAATTAAGCAGACGACGCCACAGATTTGGGCTCAACCACTGCAGATGCTTCTCTAGCTGAGCCCACGGCGAGTAAGGCTGAGCAGATGAACTAGCACTCAAGCATCGTAACCACTTGCAGCCCACCAAAGATACTGTGGAGCCGGAAGAAAGTTTAGATGCTAATAAAAGAAGCCTGACCACTGATGACTGTGAAATGCCTCTACTTCTTATGAGCAAGGTTACGTAACTTGACACAACTGCTGCAGATAAGGAAGATGGTACAGCTCAATATGCTACTGTCAAAGAGGGAATAGAGGCTGCGCAAGCCTGCACAAGCTGTCAAATGCCGGCGGACAGTGACAGGCATCTAGCTCTGGGACAGCTTCTGACCAAGTTTTATCAAGCAGTCTGTCCCGGCAAGGCTGGTGTGGACGACGGCCTCGTTGTCTTAAACCTGGCTGATGGTCTTTGTGCGCGCTCAATATATCTTCCTTGCTGCATCGTCATAGCCGTCCTGCCGTAGTCGTTGCGTGGGTCCAGCGACGCTTGCGTATCCTGCTTTGGATACTCGTGCAGCGATTGGGATCGCGCGAGGTTGGACGAGACGACGCAGTGTGGACCTTCGACATTCCGCACGGAATGTGGAAGAGATTTCTTAGTTATAGATATTTTATCTATTCATGAGAGATAGCAATAGCTGGTCACGTATAATCTCGGATATATTTTTTCATGTGGAGTGTTTAATTAAATTAACCAAATCAGGTTTGACGTGCAAGTGTTCGGGTTATACATTTATTCGAACGCGTGAATCGCAAGTAACAACGACACCTTAACTTAGTGTTGGCACCAGGGGGTCGAACTGATAAAAAATAAAGCTTTGGTTCTGTTTCAGTTTCTACGCGCTCCGATTCTGGTTCAGTTCCGGTTTGGATAAATAAAACGTTATAAAGGTTCGCGAGCCGGTTCATCACCGTAAACTTTATCCAGCCAAATATGGTGAAATTCTGCAGAGTGCTATCGATTACGCGCGGCCCATGCAGAGGCTTTATCAACCAGTGAAATAAATAGGCTTTGCGGCACATGGGAGTAATAAAGTAATGTTTTTTTTTTACACAAATAACAATGAAGTTTAATGTTACGCAGCTACAGCAGCCATACCCATAAAGGCTCTCATCTTAGGCAGTATCGTCGCAAGAGAGAGCGGAAAGGGATGCCTCGACGCGTGCTTCCTCTTTCCGCATTTCGATGTGGGCGAAATGCGATAACTCCCGTGTACTTAGATTTAGGAGCACGTTGAAAAACCCCAGGTGGTCCAAATTTGCGGAGTCCCCCACTACGGCGTGCCTCATCCCACATCGTGGTTTCCGCACGCAAAAGCACATAATTTAGTTTCAATTTTTTTCATCTCTCCCTCGTTTCCTTTTAGGGTCAGTCCTCGCGAAACGCCCCAGATCCTAATAGTGACCATCAGATCAAATCAATCAAATCTTTATTTGTAGCAACAGGTGGGAGTCCCTCAGATGAAAAGCGGTGACAAACAGCTTGAAAGTGCCTTAAAGAGACCCTCTACGGGACGTTTCTTAATCGCCGATTCTCTTGGGAAAAAATTAGCCTTGCTGGGGGTTTTGTGAATGAGGTGTCACCAAAGAATATTTCCCATAGAAACTTTTGGTGCCGTAAACGATCTTTGAAGTTCTCGCGATGAAGCAAAAATTGTTTGGAGGTAAATTTTTTTTAATCCAGTGTGAAACTAGGCACAATGACAAACCTTATATTAAAATATTTTACCGGCGTGGATCTCTCATGTGAAAGCCTAGGTGAACGCATTTATCATTTTTCTGTATTTTCTGTACTGTATTCAGGTAAAAAGCAAAATTTTGTGCGTTTTCAAAAATTTTCCGTCTAAGCAACGTCAAGGTTTCAACCAGAACTTTCTCTCACAATTTTTTTGAGTTGCTATTGTTTGTGCTAAAAATAATGTTAAACTGTGAAATTAAGCACTTTTCCAGAAGTTTACTATCAAATTTGGTAAAAAGTCATTTTTTGATGTTCAGACCTGAAGCATTAAAGCCTTCTCGATAAATATACGCGAGATACCTTGTCATACACACCAACTTTTCAGCTTGTGATCTAGACATTTTATTCCGAGTAACCTTAATTTGGGGCGAGAAAAAAATTTAATTTCCACAACCAATCTCACCGGGAGGACCTCCGAACTGCGCCTTCACTGGAAAACACGTATGCGCCAGCGGTTAATTTTTTCGCTGGCATATGCACTGTGGCGATTTCTCAAGGGAACGCATGCTGTGTCACTTGACATCAGTATAAGTACATCGAAACGTTGTATGCTCGTCATTTCACCACTACTAATTTGGGGGCTCGGGGCGGTCAGGTAGGCGAACACAGAGTAGATGTGACCTTTCTTCGGGGACAGATAGTGGCTAACTTAGCCTCATTCTGCCCGATGCGAGAGGCAGAATAATCACAGAGTCATTTGTTCTCTGGTGCTTCACACCAGAACGAAAATCGCGCTCGGCCAGGGACGCGTGAACACACACAGCAGACTAGTCTGCAAACTGGATATTTCTTGGCATTTAACTCCTATGCCGGCGGTTGGTGCGGAGGGTGGATGATTCAGGTTCTGGCATAACTCGCAGTCTGCTGCGATCCTTAGCACTTACAAAACAATGAATCAGCGCAACACACAATATCGCGTGTGGGATAACTATCTGGAGCTGGCGACGACCTCGAAGCAGTCATGGGCCGCTATTTCGTACTCGTTCGAAAAGCCGACGTTCGATTTCGCCTCACGCGATTGGAATAGATTGGCCTAGGCCGCGATATCGGCGCAGCCTGGACAATCGCGCTAGGCGAAATCGAACGTCGGCTTTTCGAACGTGTACAAGATAGCGGTCATGGTTTACTTGTATCACATAAATGAATTATCGCAAGACATAGTTGCGGAGGCGTCAGCATTTCAAACGGCCATCAGCGGATATTTTACCAGGGGGGTGAATCTCCGCATGGCTGCCATTGGCTGCTTTCGAGCAGACGCTCTTTCGACGCTAGCGCCAAGATCCCCTTCAGTTACGGCCCTAACCAATGGGCGACGCAGAAGCAAAATGGCGGCGCACACGATTGTTTACGTTGCCATGGGAACAAGAACAGCAGGCCTGCGGCGGCTCCTCTCCCAAATGTTTTTCTTTTCTTTTTATTTTTATTATGCCCCCACTTGCACCCTTTTCCCCATGCCGCGCCCGCTGCTTAGTTTTTTTTTTTTTTTTGTACCTGTACGCGGCGCATATTTTTTTTTTTTTTTTTTTTTTTTATCGGCAATGCGTGCGCTACGCAGCGCATTGGCATTGCTTGCGAGCTGGCGCGTGGTGCGCCGTGGGCTATGCGTTGGCACGCACGCAGTCTTGCCCATACTTATATTATAACAGCATGTGCCGGGACATAAAAAAATTCTACTTCCAACACAACAGATGTTTAGTCTCGCTTTATTGCCTTCGTTTCCGAAAACAGATTTTTCTTATAACGTGGTGGTGGTGGGGGGGGGGGGGGGGGGGGGGTATACGCTCAAGAAATGTGCAAAAGTGAAAGGTGCATGACATATACAAGAGTATTAAATACAAAAGTTCACAGACGGTGAAATAACAAAAGAAAGCGCTAGAAATCGCGAAGGCCGTTTCATGTACACACACATAAAAAAAACAAGATTTTTATATAACGCCCTCAAGACTGAAATGTAGATGAGCTTCTGATAGATGCCCTAAGATATTGCACAAAATTGGACGACATGTATGACAGTCATGGCAACTATAAAAAGGAAAAACACACTGGTAATGGCAAAAACAATAACACGCAAAATACCTAAGGAATAGAACATAATGCTAACATTGTTTGATTGAGAGCCATACCGAAAAAAAAAAAGAGCTTACTTATAAATCTGCACGAAAGTATATGAAATGCGTGACATGTTCATTACTGCTGAACAAATTGAAGAAGACATGGCAGAACAAAAATAACATCGTACTAAAAACTGAAATACACATTATCACATTATTTTGCACTTGGCCACAACTTGAGTAACGGTGGCAAGGGGAACAGAAGGTAGTCGGCTTTTGCAGCAGCACATAGAAAACATTCGCATAAAGGCTTATTCCTCAATCAAAGATCAGGCAAAATAAGCCAACAACACGACTTTTCTTTCGACCAGAATGCAATGCTTAGTAATAAAATTACGTCACTTAAGGCACTAAGTCGTACCTACTGGGCACTCCTTTGTATAATAAAGACGAACTGCAAAAATCTGCATGTAGGACACTTGCAATGCTCATGCTTTCCAGAAAAAAAAAAAACAGCGTATCATGCCTACACATGAAGGTTGTTCGCGCGGTATTCCCATAGGCGGTTACTGAGATAGTACACAAACACGAACATCAATTTGTCAGCTTTCTCTACTGGGAAGAGGCAAGTGCAACACAATCAAGGCGCAACGACGTCCGGAGCCTTATGGAGCACACACATGGACAGGGCTGTGTTCGTGTACATGCGCCTTCTGATGTCCTTGGGTCTGAGCGCTCACCTGTTGTCTTTAGGCACCCGGAACAAACCTGCAGGGCTTGTTCTTGAGGTATTTGTGCACCACGGCACGATGCACGAGCGGTACGAGTCGTGAAACGGGTGAAACACCGCGGAGCACAAGCACACAGCTACCAAGGACCACGAAACTGACGAAACTACCCGCGCCGGTCAACTCACAGCAGCGCACGCTTCGCGATAAGAGCCAGATAACGAAACATGAAACATCATGCAGCTGGTTGAGCTGGCGCCGGGCCGGCGGGGCCGCGCGGCGCGCACACGGAGACAGTCGAAGGTGAGGGAGTTGCAAGGGAGTAACGAGGGAGGGTGATTAGAGAGGAGTGGGGGGAACGGCTCGGCCACCTGGATCGGCGCGCGTGCGCGCGACGATCAACGAGGCCATGCAAGGCAAACGGATTTTCGGGTTTGCCGAATACAGGGCCGGTATTTTGTAGCGATGCCTTTTGCGATTCTATGCTTTTTCACGCTTTTCGCGCTTGGCCAGTGGTCAGAGCGACGGTCTGCCCACATCATCAACGGGATCGGACGGCCGTGTGTGGTGGATGATAAGAATAGCATAGAATAAGGCATAAGGCATCGCTACAAAATAGCGGCCAAGAGATGGCGCCATTTACCTCTGCCACCGAAACCGGGGAGTTTCCCCCCACTGATTTCACTGCCATTTACTGCGGATAAAAAAAGCATGCGCCCACATTTTCTGCATAACAAGTTGCTAAGCACGGCAAGAATTCAATTTAAGAGGGCTTGAAGTTGAGCTCGTCGGTGTGCATCTATGGTAGAAAACAGCGCTTAAAGACACAGTCTAGGAGGAACGAGACGACAGGACGAGCGCTGACTGCCCACAATTGCTTTTATTGTTCGTGTACGAATATATATAGAATATATAGTATACACAAGGAGTACAGATTTCCTCACTAATCATGATGCTTTCGTTCGTTTTTATCTATCTTATCACCTATGATGCCACAAAGAAAAACCACGCCAGTATAATATTCTAAAATATTATTTGTCATTGTACCTAGTTTCACAATTCATTATTAAAATTTAACTCCGACCAACTTTTGCTTCTTCACGGAAAATTCAAAGAGCGCTTACGTCACCAAGGATTTTTTTTTGATAAAAAATACTTTGGTGAAACTTCATTCACACACTAATTAACTAGCCTAATGTTTTCCACGAAAATCGGCCATGGTTAATTTGGGGCCTGAGACATTTCGCGTGGAATGACCCTTCAACCCCACTGAGTATGGACAAAACAATGGAAAATCCGTAAGTGGTATTCGAATAGCAAAATTTTCGAATCGAGCCGCTTATACGAGTATTTGAGAAATACGCCCGTCTAAAATAGAATCCAAAATGCAGTATTTCCCATTTTTAAAAGGAACGCAGTAGTTGTGCGATTAACAACGTGGCACCGATCGAGCATGGCCTCAATGACTTCGGCCAAGACGAAACGCTCTCGATCACTGAACAGTTCCTGGGGTGGAGTGTGACGCAGTATAAAACGGCGAGGCAGGTACGAGGTAGCGTCGTGCGTTGTAGCTACCGCGGTAGGGTGACGGTTTCGGTATATCGCGTGATGTGGTCCACTGTGACGATGACCCAGCGGTTACCGGCAGATGTCAGGGGAAGTGGCCTGTACAAATCGATGCCGACACGCCCAGTGAAGGTTTGCGTCGTTTGAAATCGGAGCTAGAGCGAACAAACTTTCGAACGTAGCTGTGCATCCTTCGCCACTAGTACCGCTGTCGAAGACGTTGGTAAGGTATAACAACAACTGAGTGTGTACACTGTCAATCAGCGTGGAAGTATGGCAGATTTCGGAACGCAGACTTTGAGGTATTACTAATAACCACTGGCGACCGTCTAAGGAACAAGTGCGTTGGTGGAGCAAGTCATCGCGAATAGATGGCGAAATGGTGCCCTTGACTAAGCAGCATGTGAGTTGTCGGTTGTGTTGATGAACCACCAGAAAAGTCTACAAGTCTATAAGGGAGGCAATACAATGGTCCTTGAGCTGCTCGGAAACGATGCGTCTATATCGACGGACGAAATGATCGACGGAGACGCTAAGGGACGGAAAATCTCGTAAGGCAAGAGAGAGCGTGACAGCATGCTGGCGTCCGTAACGGTACAGGACGCCGATGTCATAGTCCTG